>NW_010424044.1:17507-31173 GCF_000710305.1 Buceros rhinoceros silvestris | reverse complement strand
ACCGCTCTTTCCCCTTGCAAAATGTCATCCTTCAGCTGTAACAGCATCTTTGAACAGGGTGTGAGTGCGTTAACCAGACACCACAGATCACAGCCCAGTGTAAAAGTCTAAACTGAAATCAGTGGTTACCAAAGAAGCTAACACAAACTTGAAACTACAGGTCTGAGGACCTGTCATCTAATTGGTTCCACTGAGGCTGACTGCAAGGGTAGTAATTTCTTCAGTCATCACAAGATCTTGCCAGCGCTCAAGTCAAAGCCTTCTGTTCAAACAGAACACTTTCAACTAGATCTGTAAGAAGAATCCCTGAGATTTTCTCTTTAATCTCAGATTAAGGAAGATATTTTCTAGTTAACTTAAATTCCTAACCATTCACTACTACCTCTGTTTAAATTAAAGATAATGCATGGTTTGCAGAGCAGCATAGGTCAAGTCTGAACATGAGCCAGGAAGGCTGAACTGCTGTTGGAGGGGTCCCTCATGATCCTGCCACAGGCCACACATTTTTGCCCTTGTCTTACACTGTCACTAGGCTGCACTACTCACAAGAAAAAACAAACAAACAGAACTTCAGCATTCTTTACAATGTCACTAATACTACTAAATACTTCCCCAGAAGTAAGTATGTGAAAACAAACCTGAATAATTTTTCCAATGAACCATGGAACTGGTTGAAGATTCATTTTTTTAATATTTTCAGTTAGTGCCTGGACAAACAGGTCATGATCAGGTGTAGGAAGAACCACTCCAGGAAACAGGTCAGATATGATGCCCTGTTAAAGAGAGACAGAATAGTACTGTATACAAACACAGACTACAAAAAGGGAAAATTCTCAAAGCATAAAAATCTAAAAGTAAAACAATGTTCATGCAGTTAACAGGAGCTTAAGAGGAAATGTCCTGAGCTGGACAAAACTAACTTCTAGCCAAACTGTGGCCATGAAAGTATTCCGTATGCATGAGACAGAAATGAGCACCTGCACTTTTCATACGCACACCGATACTGTAAAAGGAAGCTTAACTCTCTGCAAATTTGCCCAAGAAGTGTTACAGAAAAGGATGTGAAAGAGATTGAAAGAATTTCAGTGATTAAACAGAAGGGTGTGTGTTCTCAGTTTTCAGAGCAATGATTCTGTCTGTGCTTTTAAGTCTTTAATACCGATTGCTCTGTAGCTTAGCATAGTCTTTATTTCCTATTAAAGCAGATTGCAAACAGAAACTTCAACATTGTCATTCTGATTTCAAATTTCTAGGTGACTGTAATTCAGTTGTTCACATCTCTTTCGCAGCACAAAGCCAGAATGCAAACTTCAAAACACCATTTCCATGAACAAAACACAGTACAAGGTGACCTCTAGCAAGATAGCTTATAAAACATTTCAAAGAACAACTTAAAAGCTACCACTGAAAGTTTGTTTTTCAAAATAATACTAACAGAACCACAGAGTGCATGCAAATCAGTGGACTGAAATAACTCTACTCTAATATGGCAGCATCTAGATCAAACTGCTCTAAGACAATGACCTGTTTCTGCAGGTTTTTATAACGAAGAAACTTCAACACACCGACCTGAGAGCTCACCTGAAACAGCGGCACATCCTGTGCCAAGAATTTAGCCAAGTTAACATCCAGCAAAGCCCGAAGTAACAGCACACTTTCATTTTCAGTTGGGTACTTCAGTTTCAAGTTTCCTGCTGCTGTCAGGACAGATTTAACAGCACGCATTCCATAATCATAGTGATGCTGAGATGACAGCTGCTCGGAGCACAAACGGTAAGTGGCAACAATTTTCTGGGCAAGACTGTGGATATTAAAATATCACATGTAGAATGAAAATACCGCGCCATGCAAGGAAAATAATTTAAGTACCTCTACACACAAAGTAACTGCAGTGATTATCAGACATATTAGCTGATAAGATGTCCCAGAACACCTAGGAAGCAGAACTGAAGATGATGCCATGCCAGAAAACATGTGTGCTAGTTTGAAATTCTGTTTGGTATTATGACACGTTTTCCAAATGATCCTCTATAGAGGCACATATCTGTCAACATGAGGTGGTCAATGAGAATTGATAATAAAGCAGAAAATTAAACATTATTTTCTGGAGAAACAACATGGACAGATTTCCAGAATTATATGCCTCAAACACATATAGATGATTTGTAGAGGTATGAGGTATATTGAAAACAGCTAAGGGAAAATTCAGCATGTCTTACCTCCGAGAGTCCAAAAATCCCATTGAATAAAGTGAAATTTCTCCAATCAAAGCATAATCTGGAACCATCATGGCAACTGTTCGGAACAGCGCCTGTAAGAAAAGAGTAAGATATAAGCTTTGACTATAGAATATAGTAATAACTTGTGCTTGTTTTGTAAGAACAGTAACTCTCCATAAATTCATGAACTTCTATACTCTGTATTTCATTTTCATGACTTTAGGAATCAATGAAATCTGTGAGATTGCATTAGAATTGTTACTGGAACTGTGATCTTATCGAGAGCTTCAACAGATCTCTGCTGAGCACTGAAGGAATAAATGGTTAGAGTCACAATCCTAAAGAGCTATTACTAGAGGAAAAGGGATCTGTCATTCATCTCACTTTCATAACAGACAAACTAGCACATGGTGTGGTTAATGTCTTGTAAAAGGACACGCAAAAAATTGTTGCAAAGCTAGGAAAAGAATTAGGACCATATCGACCTCTCTGCAGACTCTCAGCAACTTGCAAAGTTACAAGAAATTCCAACTGGGATTTGGATTGCCAACCCACTGTAAAGCAGACACAGTTAAAGCTGTGACGTGGTATCAGCATGGTTAGACTGAGACTTTCCATCTGTGCATTTTGTACAATCCCAAGCATTTACTAAAGCTTAGCAAAAAAGCAGAGTAGAATGCACCTGAATGGGTTATCGGTGTATTATTCAATTGCTGCTTTTCTTTTCTTATTGCTATAGATCAGAAGTTGCAAATTCTGTTTAATTTCTACAAGAAATCAGGATTCCAGACTTACCTTCAGATTATCAGGTAGCTCTGCCCGCCCAGCATACCCAGGATTCATTGTGATAAATACAGCACAAGTAGGATTAAGAGAGATCTCTGTCCCTTCAAAGATGAATGTCTTGAGTTTGCGAATAATAGCTTGCTGTATGCTAAGGATTTGTTGGGCAACTACAGACAATACTTCAACCTAACAGAGACAGAACAGATGGAAAAACATAAGACACTTCGAGACGATATTAAACGAATTTGTTTATACATTTTGATGGTTATATTTGCATTCCTCCAGCTGAAAAATCCCGTGTCTTATAACTGATCCTAAATATCAGCTGTGTTTTGAAGTGATCCTCTAGAAGTTAATGTCACCATTCCCTATTCAGCCAATGTAGGCAGGTGAACAAAGGCTTCTAAAAGCCTCTACGGGGAAATATCATCTGTCTGAATGTAGACATCAAAGTTAGGTGGACAGGAACTCCCTCTGGAGGCCTCCGACAGCACTTCCCTTTCACCTCGGAGGACATAAAGACTTTAGGCTCTTCAGAAAGACTGATACACTCAGTACCCCAAATTGAGGGTAAATGTAAAAAATGGGTAAGGCAGCCTCACATCAAACCCAGTGCTCTAAGGTATCAAGGTCACACAATATTAGAAAATCAGAATGCTAACACTTGAATTCATTAAAAAACAAGTTGTGTCTTAACAGTTACTTAAATTAAAGCTTTATCATTTTATTTGTCTGAGTTAAAATGTTACCTCAATTCTATTGAACTCGTCAAAGCAGGACCATGCCCCAGATTGTGCCAATCCCTTAAAGAACTTGCCCATCGCCTTGTAATCGAGACCATCGGAGCAATTAAAGACCACACACTACAACAAAAACACACAGAGAACACCTCTCACTATTAACACAAAGCCTTCTATAAAATCCTTTGCATCTAAAATAGGGAGGGATTATTATTGCTGATTTTGGATTACAACACTAGGATGCCATATAGACATCATTCTAAACGTGTGCTTCTTAACAACTACTTCTGTGAATAAAGAATAAATACAGACCAAGCAGTATTTGCTTAAGAATGGCTTTTCAAGAAATATCTACATATCCAAACCTAAACAATGAAAGACATTTGTATTTTGGTACCTGCTTAGCTAGTGCTTTTGCTAGATCTTTCGTTGTTTCTGTTTTGCCAGTCCCAGCAGGTCCTTCTGGAGCACCACCAAGATTTAATCTCAAGGCACCCATTAATGTTCTGTGTAAACAGGAATACAGGCATTAGAAAAGGTAATCTTAAAGTTTCTGAAGGGATGGATAAGTATTTTCCTATATAGGTCCCCCCGGAAATGATTTACTGACTTTGCAGCTTGCCCTAAAAAAAACAGTATTGTCTGATAACTGATTCCTAATTGTGGAAGCTCAGATTCACCCATTTGGCCTGCAAGAACTTTTTATTACATGTGTCCATCCTGTATATCCTCAGTTACACAAGAAAACGCACAGTGCCATAAGCAAAACAGCAGAGTCTGCACAAACACACATTTACATCAATGAAAATTCATGACAATAACTCATGACAAGACTTGAGGCTGCCTTTATAAAGTCAGTCTTTAGAAATGGCTAAGAAAGCATAAAGGGTGTTTCATAAACCTGGGAATCACATTGCTCTCCAAGTGATTTTCATACTAAAAATGAGATCCCCGTTAACACTGGAGCCATATGATTATTTTACAAAATCCTCATTCAAAGGCTTTGCCACCAAAAGCAGTTAAGTTGGGCTGAACAGAGTCTGCTTGCTCATTGCTCGTGCTGAAACTACACCTGGCACAGCTGACTGCATAGTCTTAGTTTAGACTGAGTTAATTCTAATAATAAACCCAGTTTATAGCCAACGCACCAGCCACGTGGCTCCTTCAACACCACTGCTGAAGCATTTGTCAGCGTAGGCGTTAACACAGGCACTTTGCTACAAGTGTCTTCTACACGATGGTGCATTCACAGGGGCCAGTGCTGAAGTAAAATCTTTACATAGTCACCATATACTTGTCTGAAGACACCACAAAAGAAAGTTCTTTAAACTTTAGACATAAAATTACCTGCTGAGATGACCTCTGTCTCCAGGGCTTGCCAGAAGTGAAATACCAAATGCCCTCGAATACTTCAACCTTGAGGAATGAAGTATTTCCATTCCAAACTCTTGCAAGCAAGCGGAGGAACAGGAAGCTAACTGCATTCAAACATCTGTGAAGGGCTCTCTAATTACCTCATTTATTTTACAGGCAGATATACCATACCTGTATGCCTTATTTCAAAGAAGTTAATTGACCAGTGCTACTGTAGAGTTTTTTACAATTCCAGTACCATGAGCAGTTCAGCTCTTTTCAGAAGCATGTTCTTGGATACAAGAGAGACTATTAGTCTACTGGTTCAGAAACCTAAACATTGAAAATATTTTACCAAATTTGAGCAAACAAGATATATAAGATATGCCTCTAAAACCTACAGGAAAATCTTAGCTGCTGAGGTTCCTACTATTATGAACTACAATAAAAGAAATAAATACAGATCAACACAAAAATTGAAAACAATGGCTTACCTATAACATCGATCTGTCAGTGGGGTTATAACCAGACGTAGAGAATTGCCCAAATACTCATAACCATATTTGGCTTCTGTTGTAATCATTCTCACCATTACATCCTTCTCCTCCCAGTAGTATCTCAGCTGAGAAATCCACTGGAAGTCATTCAGATCTGTGATTTTGTCTTCAACCAATTTTGCAACCACATCACGAGCTGCAGAGCAAGAGACAGATTGTTTGAAAAATCTAAATGCTTCTGCTATGTTAGTTTACTTAAAACAACATATAAGTAAACTAACATTTACTTATAGCTACATACGAGTAAATCAACATTTAGAGCAGTAGGCTGGCTTTCACGTTAGAAAGGAACCTGCATCTGTTTTGTGGAGGGAATCAGCTTGATTTGATCTAGATTCCAGAGGCTGTTCCAAGCAGAATAGAAATAGCTGTGCAGGATGGAGCAATCTCCATTTGCCCAAAGACACTGTGCAATAACACTGTAAAGGTTGTTTCAAGTTAGAGAAAGCTATTTTAGCTGCCTCTTTCAATAGTTCACCCAACTAACGAGAGCACTGCCTCAGATGTAACAGGAGTTCCAGAAACTGGACATTTACCATGCACATCGATGACAATAAGAGCTCCAAGTGTCAGCCGGGCTCCACTGCTCAGCTTTCCTCTCACTAACTCAACGATGTCTGCAATTTGAAGATTGCTCTTCTCCAAGAAATCCTGTCACAGAAACAGAAAACAGGCATTATCATAGTGCTGCAACTAGCAGTTCCCATGGGTGCAGTCACTGGAGACAGAAGTGAAGACGTGAAAGATTTATTAAGTTTTCATTAATAACCTAGACATCAGGACAGAGTGCACCCTTGGCAAGTCTGCAGGTGATATAAAACTGGGAGGAGTGCTTGATAGACCAGATGGGTGGGCTGCCATTCAGATGGGACCTCAAACAGGCTGAAACAGGCTGACGGGAACCTCAAGAAGTTCAACAAAGGGGAAAGTCCTGTGTCTGGGAAGGAATAACTCCAGGTACCAGTACATGCTGATGGCCAACCAACTGGAAAGCAGCTACGCAGAACAGGACCTGGATGCTGGTGAACACCAAACTAAACATAAGCCACCAACATGCCCCTGAGGCAAAGAGAAGCATCCTTGGCTGCATTAGGAAGAACATCTCCTGCAGGTTGAGGGAGGTGACCCTTCTCCTCTAGTCAGCATTGCTGACACCACATCTGGAGCGCTGTGTCAGTTTTCGGCTGCCCTACAGAAGACAGGCATGGGCATACTGGAGCAAATTCATTAGCAGTGGGGTTTAGATGGCCCTGCTTTAAACAGGGATTGGACTACATGATGTCCAGAGGTTGTTGACCGGGGATCTTTGCTAGAAGGAGCTTTTTACTAATTAATCAGAGTTTAGTGCTTAGAAATAGAAAGGTAGAGGAAAATCTTACTGGTAAAGTTCCTTTCCTTATAGCCACAGATACTTCTTCTGTCCAGTAAATAGATGAAACGCAAATAACCACCTGTCCCGGCCACTGAAGTACCCATGTTTTTCGAGGAACCTTAAAAAAAAGATCCATTTCAGATACAGTAAGTTATATAAACACAATAGATTATGGCACTGATAACGTTAACTTTCCCCAAATTTCTTTTGTCTCATGTTGTAAATAAATGAGAATCATGTGGAAAGCTTTAATACTTTTTCTTCAAAAAATTCAGAGTTAGATCTTCAAACAGGTACTACTGAACAAGGAGAGCTGGATACCACTTAGCTTCAAACATGTTTCCCTGGTTAAGAATTTCAGCGACCTGTTCACATACAGTTGCCAGTGAAATCTATTTTATACTATAATTCAGGAACAATTACCTTGATATATTCTCTCATGCCATCTTGAAGAACTTGTTTCACGCTGGCCAGCATCATTTCCTCTACTTGCAAAAGCCACTTTTCTACCATGCCCTTCAAAATAGAAGAACAGATAAGAGTCAGTACAGATCTCCTGACTACTTTCATCTTAAAGGGCAAATTCTTTGACAAGTGTTAGGCTTAAATATGCTTGCTTCTGATGGGGGTGTTGTATATAGGAGGAAGAAAGGTTGAAAATTTCCAAATTCTGACAGGCAGTACTGCAGTTTAACACTGTCTGAAGGCAGGTATAGCAAGCTAACTCTAAAGACAATCCAGCTGAGGAAACAACTGGATGTATTTCATATAAGCATGAACAAAAAATGCAGATCACAGATGCATAGACAGTTAGGCTTGCTCATTTTAACCCAGGGCATGTTTTATTCCTGGAGGATGAAGGGGAAAGGGGTATCTGTAACTCACAAGGGGCCCCACCTTTCTTCTCTTTTTTGGTTAACGTACAACTGATATGGAGCAATTCAGCTCAATACCTTCATGCTGAGAATAGCTGAAAAGCTGGAACCGGGAAACTTTTCAAACCTTACAATGCTATTATTTCTACTCCTTTTAAACTAGTGCTCCGATTCTTCACTGCCAGCCATTCATCCTTTCCCTCTCTCCTCTGCCTTTCGGTCACGCTGTGCAATGTCACACACGTATGTATAAGGAGAGCTTGTTTCATACACCTGTGTGTATATATATAATCTCTGTATCGATCTACAAAGTAGCAGGTGCGTAAAGCTGTGGAAAAGTGCCTAGAGGAATATACTCCCAAATTTTTGCCTCACTCCTTTTTGTAGGAAATTCTTTTAGTTCTAGAATCCCAGTCCGCACTCTCACTTCCTAAACACCTTTCGCAATCCAATCCTAAATGTTTTAAAACTCATTCCCCCAAAAATGTACACTTTAGGCAAAATATTAATTTCATATTATATTAAAAAAAATTACTTTTGCATTGGCTGGATAGATTTTATCCACAAAAGGAACAATTTCTTTCTCTGAACTGATCATGCCTACAATCTCCAGATCTTCTGTGAACTCCAGTTTAGCAATTCCTTCAAAACACTTCTTTAAATGTGGTTGTACTCGAAGCGGATCCTTTGTTTCAGACAGTATTTCAAGCAGTTCATCGTTAGACAGGAAAAAAAATCTGTTAGAAAAAGACAATTAACAAACATGCACTTTCTGATCATGAAAACTGTCATTAATAATCAATTAATGCAAGACAGATGAAATTGGATTTATTGTTGCTTAAGACACTAGTATAACAGAGAGGAAATTATTAACCCAAATCCCTTTACTGAAGCAATTTTTAACATTATATAACTCATCACACCTGGTTTTTCATAATTTCAATCTGGCCATCCTTTCGTGCAGAGGAATAAAGGAGGGTTCTCAAATTGACACAGGAATCTATGCAGCCAATAGTACCTTGTAAAAACACAGAATCCTGTTCTTCATAATCATATACGACTCCTACGTATCACACTCCTCTGGACAACCAAAGAGGGTAGGGCAGAGACACAATTGCGAATCAGCCATGGGAAGGTAGCAAGTTCCTTCAAAAACGCCCTGTAAGTGATAATGTCTTTCTAATCATCAGCTTACGCTGTGCCAGACAGATTTTGCCTCCCCAGCTCTGCCTGTCCCTGGCATCGCAAATTTAACTGGAGCTGAGGAAAATGAGTGATGTCTGGAGAAAAGAACAGGTTTTGGGGGTTTTTGTTGCACCGGACTGTGATCCATGTGTTTATAAAATGAGACTTTTCAGTTCAATAGAAATGGTTTGAAAGCGCTTATGGCTTTTTGTCTCTAACTTAGGCCTGTTTAATTGATTTACCTTGGGAAAAATAATCTTTTCTTCTCCAAGTAAGTATTCAACCCCTTTTGAATTTCTTCTAAGAGAGTATTTGCTTCCTGAAGTCTGTCTAGCATCATGGGTTGTTCAGTTGCTACAAGTACCTTTGTGTCTTTCACCTTTGTAAAAACAAATACACAGCAGAAACTCTTAAAAATTGCAAGAGGTTTGTACATTAAAATTGTTATAATCAGTCACATATGTTGCAGGAGGCCGAAAAGCTATATATTCTTCTCTGTGGTGTGTCTTCACGTTATTAAATATCTATGCATTATTTGACAGGTTTGCTCTTCAGACTGTCAGTTTTACTGGTTTGAACTTTACAGACAACAATGTAAAAAGGAAATACCCACAGGAATTAAAATCTTTGGCACTTGCTCCTGTGTCTTGAGCTTGCTACATTTTTTTCCATTCACAAATCAGTTCTGTCAAACAGAGCTACAGAAATGACAACTATTCTCTGTTCTTACCATCTAGGTCACATTTTTTCTTTCTGATAATACTCCTCTTAACTTGAAAGGATACACCCCTTTCAGTTCAGGCTTCATCATTCTCAGAGTCTGAGCTGTGAGACAGTTCTCAACTTCTATTTATTTATAGTGATTATTCCAACACCTTTATCATATGAACCCCCAGTGTTTCTGACAAACATCTCAGCTCACACTACCACTAAGTATCTGGCCTCTTATTCAACTCCTTAGTTAGAGGGAACTGAACAGGACACCAAATTGCACTTACTATCCCCATTATCTCACCCTGACACACTTCCATCTCAGTACGTATTCACTGAAGTTTTGAATAACTGTCCCACCACATATTAGAGAACAATCACACGAAAAAAAATCCATTTAGTTCTCTAATAGTGTATGCTTTAAAAGTCCAATACAAGATCTAATAATATGCAGAGAAGACTTTTTACAGATTGTCAGGGAACTCTGAAGCAGATCCTGAAAGGACGAATCATTCATCTTTCTACCTAATTCTGATCATTTAACCATAAAAAAAGTTACTTGAGATCCAATTCATCCTGCAATATTCAGCCTTTACAGAAATCTTAAAGCAGTAATGATATAATTACCACTTCTACTACAAGACTAGATTTTGGTGGGCTTTAGTAAAGGATTTTCCACTCCGTATTATACTTTCTTGTGACTTAGCTATTGTCTTCATGACAGTATTGATCATGTTACCAGAGGTACATAAAAATAAACAATTAAATGGACGCACTTACCACTTGTGCCATAATGTCCTTCCAGTGTGAATCCACAACCCTAAACTTTCTGCCCTCCTCAGGCATTTGAGCTACAATGTCTTCTGAACTAAAAATTGGTTCCAAATACAACCATGTTGCCTGACATTTTAACCAGCTATCAAGAATATCTTGCATCAAACGCAGCTTATGTTCCCAAGCCTGTAATGAAAACATTTAATATTTAAGGAAAATTAAATGAAGAATTTATCTACGCTGAGCAATCAAAGAGCATGGCTTATAATAAAAAAGAACAGAAAAGAAAAAAACCACAAACAACTGAATGATTTTTCAAAGAGAAACCTTATTTTCAAGAAAAAACAGACACTATCAACAATAGACATATTCCTTCACTAGCACTTTTTACAAGTTGGGAGAGAACTGCATAATAAGCATAGAGATGACTAGCACAGCAATCCAGAATATCTTCTTTTAATTCTACTTGCGTTCTTTCTGCCTTATCATCAATGAAAGGATAGAATGAAAGGATAAATATAACAAGGTATCCAGCAGACTGAGTGAACATCTGTTCACAGGCCCTAGGACTAGATTAGCAATGCAATTACAGTGTCTTTAGCTGTAAAACAAACGTTGTCTACCTTTGTCTGGAAAAACCTCTTGAAGAAAAATCTGAACGTCTGTTCTTAAAAACAATTAAACACTATAGCTTCTTAACATGCCAAAATTTCTTAAAGCACGTAGGGGAAGCATAGCATGAGACATGCAAGCTCAGTCAAACCAGCTTTTTCTTACCGAGCATTCAGCTTCTATTGGTTTGACGAAGGGAGAGCCACTTATCGTCTGAGTCTTAACAATGTGATCATCCAGCAAAAGCTGGATGTCATCAACTGCTGACAGGATGCTGGTGTCCTGTAAATACAGCACATTTTGTTAAGGCAAACAGCAGTTGCATTATTTCTCTGCTCTTCAACCTCACACTCATCCAGTTTCTCGCTTCCCCATTCTCTGTGATGGTTGAAGGCAGGAAAGCAGTGAGGGATTGAGAAAGTCTGCAATGTTTGAAGATACGAGACAGTATCTTCACTGCACATCTCTGCTTCAAAGGTCAAGAAATAGATTGTTGTGTGACTAGCACACGATCAGGAGATTGTTGTGGGAAGCTAGCCAGGGATGCCAGTGACTTCCGACTCAATCTTTTGCACTGCGATTCTTGCTTCTTTCGGGCAAGTTAAAATTTCACTACTGTCCAGCTTCCCATACAACACTGGAGAAGGTCTTAGGCTTATGGATTTGTAAGGATGAATATGTTGAGATCACAAGTTATCCAGATACTAAGGATCAAAGATAAGGATATATAGTAATAGAGACATTTACCCAGGCTCTGGGGTATGATACCACTTTCCATCATGCCACAATGAGTCAGCAGCAACTTCTCTCTAGTATTTCTCAGTTGGTATTCTGAACCAAAAGAATTCTTTTCAGCAGTATATATATTGGTTTGGTGTTTACTCACAGTATCCCTGTACTTCACCAGATTGAGATGCATGTTGCCCCACTCGGATTTCATTTTCTCTATTGATTTCTCTAAGGAATACTCCTTACTTGCAGATGCTCCAATAGGCTCCAGCCTAAATTGAAATGAAGCATCTTTGAAATGTTTTTGCAACGTAGTTGAAGAGCAAAAAAAAAAAAAAGCAGGTTTAGGTAGTGTTGCATATCAGACAACCTTTCATATAAATTTGTTAGTAATACTATAGATTCTTATTTCAAGGAGTATTTTTGCACATTCAGGCTCACCAAGTTAGAGATATTAATATTAATAGAAAATTCTATTAATATTAAGAGAACAGAAAAGAAAATTCTGAATGTGGAAATTAAGTTGTTTATGCATATGATTGATTTCTGGTGCCTTTGTGCTACAAGAACAACTGATATTTCTATCCATATTATCCAGCTTGATAAAATACAGCTGATTTTACAGCGTGTTCTAACTGCACAGAAAAAAATCCAAAACAAACTAATATTTGGTATCTGACATACAAAATACAACAACTGTCTTAAAAAATGAGAATAGAGTAAGCTTCTTACTCATCTATATATTTTGTGAGTCCAAAATCCAATATGTCTTTAAGAGTGGTAGTTTCATCAGGACTGATCTCACATCCTACAATTTCACTAATCTGAAAATAAAGTAAGAAATAAAATCTATTATCAAGCTGTGTGCTTGTAACAAAGTTCTCAAACAGCAAGAAATAAATGCTAAAGAAGTATTAATGCAACCACCTAGTTTGCTTTTCTGCCATAAATTATTAGTTCAAAGAAGCTCCTGCCTGTACCGCTACAAATTCCAAAACTGGATCTATCATGTGACAGGATAAAGGAACTTCTTATAGTGAAATACAGTAATAGTTCTGAATTTCACAGTATGGGATACATGGAGTAGTACATTGAACCGTATGTTTCTGTGGTAGAATACTCCCACTATAAAACAGAGTTTAAAGTACCTGCTTCCAGTGCCTCTCCTTCATCCCCCGATTGCAGGCAATTGACAGGACAGGAAGATGCTGTTTAAATTTATCAAGCTTATATTTCATATTTTCTGCTAGGCGTCTAGGCCCAGCCAAATCTGGAAAACTCTTACTGAGCTTGTACATAATCTTCCACATATTTCCAACTTCTTCAGTAATTTCATCAGCATTCAACTTCAGGAGAGATCCTGAATACAGCAGTACAAAAAAAAAGCACACCGGGTACATGAACACAAGGAGATTTGCAGGGTGATTTATTCACAGGTATTTATAATGACTCTCCTTTAACTGGAATTCAATTGCGTTATAAAAAATCAACTTAATGCAAAATCCAAGTGAACAACTGTATTTCATACTTCTTAACAAGATTTATTTCTTCAAATTTATTTCCTCACAAGTAATCGACCCTTTCATCTTCTAGTTAACTAAGTGAAAATGACAGGTTTCCTGAAATGAACACCAAAGCCTCACCATTCATCCATTCCTCAGATTTGGTATGGAAATCATATGCTGTTACCCAAAGTTGCTCAAAGGGTTGTTTGTTTGCAATTATAGACTGCAGCAGAGGAAACTGACTCTTC
>NW_010424044.1:4268-17329 GCF_000710305.1 Buceros rhinoceros silvestris | reverse complement strand
CCTGCTGTTGTTTAAATTTTTAAATAGGTCATATTGAATACATTTCTTTTCCATGTCATAAAGCCAGCTAGATTTGTAGATTTAGGTAACTGTGTTCTTGAAAATTCCCCTAGCTATTTGTTGGCATCTTTCACTACTCAAATAATTTTTAAAATCTGTATTTATGCACCATGGCATTCAGTGAAACCAAGGCTTGCAAGTTACCGACCCACTTTGAAACTCAAATGTAAGTGACATAGGGCTAGAGATTTTTTTTTTTACTTGTGATTATTTTTTTCTATTACAGAAACACCTGTTTTTCTAATGAAAACAGCTATTAAATACTGTGTTTTACCCATGGTATGATACCGTGTTTGTTCAAAAGATCTTACAGTATAAATCAATGCGCAAAGATCTAGATTTTTAAGAAGTACTGCCTTCTTCCTTTTACGGGTAGGGAGGTGAAGCGCAGAGGAATGCTGTCTGAAACGCAGACACTGAATTCACAGTCCCACATCTGTGTTTTTACAATGCTGACAGAACCTTCATAAAACTTTTAATCATTCATTGTGGGATGCTGGCAGAGAAAGGTAAAGATCCACATTCCAAGATAATTTTTAACTTCACGTATTCACTAAGCTGACAGTCATGTCATTTAAATTGTGCGGCTACACCCCTCATTGTGATCATGTATTAAGAAACTTAATTGCTTATTCTGATCTACTTGTAACATCCTATTAGTGCTGTTAACTCATGCTAATTAAACATACTAGATGCTTTTACATCAGATTAAAAGTGTTGGTATGTAGGACAAGCAATTTATCTAAATCCTAAACTCATTTAATAGGTTCAATTTTCTCTTCTGAGCAGGACTTAATTAAAATCTTGATCCTCAAGGCTCCATATATGCAGAAATCTCATTGTCTCACTATGATTTAGAAGTTTAATTAAGCCTCCCAATGCCCGTGAGATCTCTCAAAGGTAACCACTCTCAGTTCCCAGCAGAGGCGCGGCTAAGATTAACTCTTCAGCCACAGACTACACTGGATGGAGAGCCCTGCATACGATAGACCATCTTTGTGTTCCGTTTCCTTCCAGCACCTGAAACTTCCCTTTCTGTGACACAACACGTATTTAACGCCTACAGACAACTTCCGGAAATGATACTAACAGCTGAAAAACATTTGGGTTTAATTAAAGGACAAGGGAAGGGACTGAAAACACAGCTCCAGCAGCACACACCACAGTTCAGAGACAATGCCACCTTCCTAACATTCTGCTCCTGCCAGCTCTGCCAGAGGAATTCTGTTTTCCATGGATAGTATCCTGCTGCGACTGACTGCTTGGAAACACTGTTAAAAAACTCTCTAAGGTTTTTTCCCCAAAAAACCATGCTCTACAGCTCAGCAGTAGAGAGAAAACAGTATTCAGGCACAATAAGATATTTGCCACGTGTTTGTGAAGTTGGAAATTTTAAAGCCTTCTTGACAGTATACAACTAGAACCCTGAAAAAACCGGGGACAAGAATGAAACTTTTATTCAACCAGCACATTACAACTCACTCCATACTTGGCTAATAAATACTAACCTCAAATTCTTTTAGTGCATCATCTAGATTCTTATTTAACTCTTTAAATTTCTCAGCGTTGTTCTTCATTTCTTCTATGGTCATGACATCCCGCTTTTTGTAGCTTTCTACTTCTTTATTATAACCTTCAAGAGTTTCCTCAAACTGAGAACACCTAAGGTAAAGATAGCGAAGGAAGTATGATGTTCTGCTCCTTTTCAGGTTTCAATTATTTTATTGTCAAATGAAACGTGATCTCAATACTAGTGTAAAGTACAGACAGATGCCAGTGAAAACCCATTAATCATCAATTAAATATCAATACTAAGCAGTTCACAGGATTAGAATTCAAGGTTCATTTGCAAACCTCCCAATTAATTTAGTTCACTTACATTTGCTACCTTTACTTCCTGAAGGAAACAAAGGAAGAGTGAAAAGAATGTAACAAAATTATGTGTAATGCTGTACTAAGCTATATAATAAGATGAAATTATGAATATTCTGGCAACAATCTTCATTCTTCCTTCCAGATCTATTTAAGCACAGGAATATTCCAATCCACCCTCATCAACATTATTTTTACGAAATCTCCATAATACTGCAAATGACGTTTCCTCCCTACTTTCCCAGCTCCCTTCCAAGTGTGTCTTCTTTGACGTTATCTGACTTTCACCGATAATGTGATTTTTCTTTTCTTTAAAAATGCCAGTGAAAGAAAATGTCTTAACACCATACCTCTCAAGCAAAGCCATCTCTGCCTGATTTCTCCTGTCACACAGCAGATTTCTACTGTTTTCAACAATTCTCTCAATCTGAACAGGCCAATGGAAAACTGTGCTGTTCAGGCTTATGTCATCATCTAAAATAAAAATTATAGAGACACCTTTGAGAAAATACCTTTTAGCAATGATTTTATAGAATGGCTGTTGTGAACTGCAAGCAAAACAGCTAAAGCTACATTTAGGAATAAGCAGTCCAAGACACTACCTATTTCCAGCTGCGGCTGAACTACCTCACTGCAAAGAGAAACATTCCCTAAAACAAGTTAGATTGATACCAAACCTCTAAAATCAAGTTAAGAATGAGAAATTCTCTGAATAAGAGCTTAGCTAGGCAGAGAAAATTAGTAAGAACAACTATTCCAGTAGATCTCAGTTCTGCTCAACTACACACAGACCACTCCTAACTAACTACATACACTATATCTATATACAGTGGATAAAAGTAAAGTTTAAACTATTTTTAGTCCCCAATGTGTAAATGCTGAACTATTCACAAAAGCTAGAGCATAAGAACTACACCGAACAGAAACGACAAAGATGTCTTTTGGAGCTTTCCACTAGCATTCTAGAAGATGCAACATTTATGCATGCAGAGCCCAGTATCTATACATAAATATTTTCATATGGAGACTTTTATATTCTGTAATTCAGACATACAAGAAAGATCAGCATAGTCCACGAGGAATTTCAGTCTGTGTGCTGCTTTAGCGACCTCCTGTCTCAGTTCAAAAACAGTAACTTCACTGCATTTCTTTAAGTACGTATCAAATTCCACTATCTCTTCAGTGCTCAGAGGCTCCTCACTCATCCTCTTTGCCATTAACATATATTCATTACAAATTCTACAACAAAAAAATAACAGACATATCATTGGGATCGTAAGTGCAGAGAGATGCAAGATCTTGTTAATCAAGTTTGTCTTTTAAACAAGAATATTACATTACTTCATAAATTAAGTATTCAGATTGAATACATACAACAAAGCATTTACAAAGGATGCCCTTTTACTCTGTGCAATCAGTTGTATTGTCCTATCACATTTACAAGAATTTCTATTTAATAGAATTAAGTTGGTTCCAAATTATAATTAACAGCATATCATTTCCTTCCTATAGGTTTAGAATTTCCTTTTCAAGACCCTATCTGCTGCAGAAAGAAAAGTTTAAATGCAGTAAGCAAGAGCTCACTTAACCACCCCACAACAATAAAATCAAGTGCATGGTATGAAACAAAAAATTACTGAATAATCAAGTTTATTTTACATTGTACGTGGGAACAGAAAATACAGAAAGAAAGAAATCCTTATCATTTGCCCTCTTCCAAGTGATGTATTTTCTGGTTCGAGATTCCAGTTCAGTTCTGCAGATAAGTACACAGACAGCAGGCACACAAACAGCAACCTGCACCAAGGATGGGGTCACTCGAACCAGCTCGAGCCTTCCCACATGAGGCGTTCAGCCCAAGCTCGTGGTCTAATCCCCTCCACAGCAAGTGCAGGCAGAGAGACCCCTCTAGACTGTGGAATACTTTTTAGGTAAGCGGGTTGAATCATTTCTTCACAGCCATTGTCTCTCTCCATTCACTGTGGAAGTATTCATTAATTACCAGGGTGGTTTGGGTTTGTTTTTGTTTAGTTTTGTTGGGGGTTCTTGGTGTTTGTGGGGAGTGGAGTGGGGGTGTTTTTAATTCACAGAAACAGGATTATCCCATTACAATGGAGTCAAATTATATTTTAAACTTTTTTCTATTTTTTTCTTTAATCTTCCCAAGATATGAAAACAGGTGAATTACTTCCTTCCAAAAAAGGAGACAGAAGAATAAAAATAAAATAAAAAAAAAAAAAAAAAAAACCAGAAAAAAAAAACAGGAAAAATCATAAAAAAAAAAAACCCCCAACCAAAACTAAACAGAAAAAGAAGAGGAAGAGACAAAAACCCAATACTTTAAAAAAAGAATCAGGGACAAGACAAATGCAGAGCTGCATAGTACATTCTTCATGTTGTTTTAGCTGGACACCAGCAGGGGAAGCAAGGATCTCAACCCAAGCCTAGGATGTCAGTAAAGGAGAAAAGAACAATGGCATATTTCCAGTCTAATCTCCATGTACCCTCTATACAAACTAAGACATTTATTTACAAGTATTTCTGTTCCTGTTAATTTTAAATACCCCCTTTGGTGTCCTTGCACATATCTGGTCAGCCCTTGAAAACCCAGCAGACGAATAAAGTTACCTCACACACAGATACACAGGACCAGTCCAGGCAGACAGCGGGAGCCACGCATGCTAACAACATGTACCTGTTATTTAACTCCCTGTTTTCCATCACTTCAAATTCAATCAATCTATCTTTAAGATTTTGGGTCCGACTGCAGAGTTCCTCATTCAGATGTAGAGCATCCAGACAGAACATGGCCAGAGGGACAGTGACATGCATGGAAGCAATCTCTCTTTTCAGTTTTGTTAAGCTGTCAATCTTCTACAAATGGAAAATAATACATCTGCTGGTTTTCATTGAAGTTTATAGATGAAAAATGCTGAACAACTACTAATTAGTTCCCATCCAGCAAATGGGTAAAATATTCCAAATGGAGGAAGGAAAAACTGGTTTTTATTATCCAGAGCTCAGCTCCTATCCAGATTCCAGGGCTGAAAGCTTTGCACAGTAACATGCTATATTGAGGAACACCACAAGTTACCTGAAGAAGTATTTAGCCATAGGCTAACTCAGAAACGCAGAGAGAAAAGTAGACGAGACTGACTAAGGACAAGACATTCAAGAGACCAGCAAACTGCAGGTTCCTCAAGTACTCTGGGCAGCCTTCCACTGGACTTCTACTAAGACCCAACAAAACCCGCAGAAGGTGGCCATAAGGAAACCTCCTTCTACATTTGCACAGCAGCCCTACAGTAAGGGGCTACATAAATTGAGATGGCTTCCCTAGTATTCCCAAGGGAAAAACAAGTGATTTGAATGGGAGTTCTTTAGGCAACATGTTAGGAAGCCAAGTGTGATGTCTTAGCTGCTGTATGAACATGGAGCAGTTGTCAGTTATGTATTACCTCTCTTAAAGCTTCTAAAGAATGACCTTCTTTCAAGAAATCTGTGACATCTTGCTGCGCGTTGTTCAAAAGATAGCTGTACTTGCTGTACACATTTAAATACCTCAAAGACAGAAAAGCACAAAAAAACAAACGTAAGGTTCCAACGTGAAGATTCTCTGTAATAAGAAACAAATCAGCTCAACTCCTGTTTGAGTCAAGGGGATAGCGTTACGAATCTGAGGGTTTGGATGGGCCGTGGAGTTAACAGCCAAAACTTACTTCTGTGGACCAACTATGTTGCTCCCAAAGATCTTTTCAACTTTGTTCACATACTCTGAAAACAATGATTCATCTGGTTTGACTGTACGGAGAGTGAGATCACCTCTCTTTAGTTCTGGAAATAGAAGTCTTTCTACCTAAAGGGAACCACTGCAAATATTGTAATAACAGATACAGAGGGAATACAGTATTCTATTACCCATTCACCCACCACTTCCAAAAAATGTATCATTTGGTAAAAATACTGCAGTGTGAAAAGGCTCCGATTCACAATTAACACTTGGTTACACATACAGTTTGCTTGGAAAAACTGTATGAAAAATCAAACCAGGGTTTTAACGTGACTTGAACTTGGAAAAGAACAATTCCTATGCTATCTTCTATAATCACAAAAATTCATAAAATCTGGGATACACAACCCTCATCTTTACCTTCTATTTGTCAGTTTTCTGCCTCATTCATAACTTCCTATATCACAGACAGGTTTATTCATACTGTATTTTGCATGCAGGTATAACTTATCCAGTACCTTGGGAAGTTCCTCAGCACTGTGCAGAATCTCCCTGAAGCAACGACTGATTAAATCCCAACATTCTTTCAAAGGTGGCTCAAAGACAATCTTGGGTTCTTCCACACTGAGTTTGACTGTTAGTATCTGAGGTAAAAAGAACTGCATTTCTCGATATGGTTCTGTAAAATCATTTCCATCCTTAGGGAAAAAAACAAAAATTGAACATGCTAAAGAAATCAGCTAAAACTATAATAACTTTTAAAAATTCAAACTCCCCCAAATCTCTTAACTACACAGCACCAATGAGATCTTCTTCCTTGATTTTTATTTAAAACACTGATGCCTCAATACACAAGATCTTAAGGTGCCAACTCCTAAATGGATCTATAACTGTGGGAATTAGGAAACTAGAGTTCAGCCTAGTTGCCCTGATTTTCCCTTAAGTAACAGAAGTAAAGCACTCATCACCATACAGAACAAAAGCTCTAGAAAGATATATCTGTAAGGCCTACCAGAAATAAAATCTAAAATCAAATACAAGATGGTTTTTTAATAGCCTTGTATAGTTAGTAAGATCTGCCCTATCCCCAAAGTGCCTTTACAGTAACGGAGCCCTAAGCCATAACTAGACTCCTAATGTAGCTGACTAAAAAACCAAACAAACACAAAACCAAAAGAACCCCAACGAACACAAACCAATCCACGAAACAAAGAAACCTAAAAAAACCCCAACACCATCACCACCCAGATGCAAGGCACGGTTTGACAGCATGTTCTATTAAGTGTGATCCTCTGACTGCAAGGCAGTATTCAATCTGCCACATTTATTCTATTTAAATGTTTCATTTTGTCCTATCATGGTAGACCTTGGGTATCAGATCTTTAAATCTGATATTTAAAGGACTCATTTCCACTAAGAAGCAATTGTGTCGTAGCCAAAACAGTGGTAAAAACTCTCATGGTATAATGTTTATTATTAAAATTATGTGCATTAATAGAAATAATACAGGACACTCATCTGGTAAAGACAGGAACAACACAAACATAAATTACCTCTGCAAAGGATTTCATGCATGACTATGCACACTTTTGACTTCAGAGGGGATTATTCATGCGCTTTCACAAAAATCTGTTGAAGTGTTTTGCCTCATTAAGGCCGAGAAAAAGAAAACTTTAAAAAAATGCACACTCACTCCAGACTGAGTTGAAAACTCCTATAAACTGCTCGTTGTAACCCTAGGCCTGCAAAATGATTATTCAAGTGAGCAGTTGTCAACCATGAAAAAAACAAAATGCACTGAGTATGGAGAATTGTTGAAAGGATCCAGCCATTTTTTACGGAGGCAAAAGCTATCTGGGATATTTTAGCCTTCAAAGAGCTTTACATTTTATAGCTATATGAATTATTATCCCCATTTAACTACAGATACACTTCACAGCATGTACCTTGTGGATCATAAAAAATGCAAGAAGATCTTCTAAGGAGTTAACAACCATCTCACGTAATTGTAATGACATTAGAGCTGCCACTGAACGAAAATAGCTTTCAACTTGTTGAGAGGAATCACAGTCATTTTCAGGAGCAAAATGAAGCCATTTCCTTTTCTCATCAAGGAAAATGGATGCACAAGTTGGGATCCACCTGCAATGAATTAATATGAAGATAGGTTTTAAGAGCTTATTACCCAGAGAATGAGCAAAATTCAAAGGGCTAGCAGAGAATTGTTAACCTGATGTCAAACAAAACTGTCCATACTGGGGCTTAGAGAAAACCTGAGCTTTTAAGCTAGGGATTTTTGTTATAATCGGCCCCTACTATTAGTTTAAATTCATATTAATAGACAAAATACTAGTGACAGTATTAAATTATTATCATTACATGGGAAACTCGAGTTTGGAAGAGATCTCAAGTGGCAGAATGCAGTCACCTTATATCATGAGCTATTACCTCATATAATCTCTTCCTTAAATTGATTTCCGTAATTTAAAAAGTCAGGTTTTCTGTCACCGTTGTTATAGATTTAGACTCCACTCCTCTCATCATTAGAAACCTTCTAATTTACAGTCCACATATATTCATAGTCAGTTGATTCCCATTTGCTCTTGTACAAATATTCTTGCAGTTTCAACAGCTCTTTCGGCATCCAGATGTTTAACCCTACCCACTATTTTCCCCTTCATTTCGGCAGCCTTGTGGTTGAGCCTAGTCTCAGCTCAGCCTGAGATTTGTTTTTAAAAAGGAGCTTCATATAAATCAGACTCTAAGGTTACTCTATTTATCTACTGTTACTACAGTTAGCACTGACTTGTTCTGAAGAATATCACGAGCTTCCTCACAGTGTCTTCGAATGATCTCCTCAAATTCACTAGGTAACAGTGGCAGGCCTCCACAGAGCATTTCTTCAGTGCGAACAAACCGTAGATGACTATACCTATGGAAGTGAAACAAAAAGTAGATATTTTACAGAATTCTGCTTAAAAAACAAACAAACATGAAATACAGTCAGGAAGGTCTGATACGTATTTATAAGCACTAATGATTGATGGATATCACTTAATTGCTAAGCTGTCCAACAAGTGCACCTCTAATAGTTTTATTTTGCTATTGATAAACATAAAAGGCTTCAAAAATTTCATTTTGGACTTGTTATATTTAAAATAGTGTTAATTTTTTGCTAAAATGAATTTCTTGTCCTTTTCCTGGATTCATTAGTGTATCCAGGCATTAAAGAAGGTACCTACTGCTTCTATTCCATATTAACAGTAATAAGTACCTATCCTGGCTACCCTGCGGTGAAAAAAAATATTATTTCATCAGCAGGGCATATATCACAGCCCGTAACATAAAAGAGCATATATTCCTGCAGTGTAACTTAAACGCAAAACCAGTTCTCAGGATTATTAAGTACCATATTTAAATTCGTAAGAAAACATTATCTCAATTTTCAAAAGCCACCAGAACAACCTCCACAGCTACAGACATTTGAAAGATACTCAATTTTAAGAGTTAATTTTGCTAATTTTAGGAATAAAGATGAAAATTCAAAATCTCTATTTACTCAAGCATTGAATTTTAATTTAGAGATAACATGTTTTAACAAAGGGGATGAACTTCTCATAGCATGGTTCTCCATTCTTCACAGGGGACATGTCAAACATGTTCATGCTTGCATTCAGAGTCTGCAGGAAACATTTTATGCTGAAATTCTTACAGGCTCAGAAGGAAAAATTCTTTAGAAAACAGAACTGATTTTTCCACTTTCTCTCTGCTGGCTTCCCCAGGGTCTCCACAGCCTATGTAGAGAATTCAGCAGATCCAATCTCTAATCAAGCCATAAAATAAAAACGTTCTCAGTTTAATTAAAATCGTATTAATGAGGCATCTTACTGAGAAAGCCAGAGCTGTTGCAAAGTGGGCATCAGCGGATTCACTGTGAATAGATTCCTCTCATTCCAGCGTTTCACCTCTTCATAAGAGCTGTGCCATGGGACGGGTGCACGGACTACTCTCCAGGGAAAAGGGCGCGGGGTACTTCCAATGAAGAGCCTCTCTTTCTCAGCTGGATCCATCAAGATGTAATCAACTAGAACAAATCATACAAATAACGGTGAGCCTGCACGTACGGGCATACATGTGAAAACACAGCATCATCATCTGTCATGATCCCACGATAACTTCTCTGGAGTTATGAGACATTCATTTGGCTGTTAATGGTCATCACTAATTTCCTGCAGAATAACAAAAGAGTGAGGCTGGGAGGCGTCTGTTACAATAGCCTGCTCCCCACATGAGGATCAGAGAGCCTGCTCTTGATAAATACTTGCCTCTCGTGCACTTCAAAGCATCGTTCATCAGTGAATCAAAGCACATTAATTTACATTAATAATCTGCTGCAGTGTTTCACAATCTCTATTGTCACGATGGCTTTGTAATCTCTTATTTCTTTTGCTACAAATTAAGACGATTGCTCCTTGTTCGCCATCATATGATCAACTCCCTCTTTATACATCTAATGAGATGATGCAAAATTACGAATTTCGAATGTGATTTGGATTTGAATTAGGAATGGGAAATTGTGTAAGCATGGACAAAACTATTCTATGCACCCAGAGCTACTGAGCCTGGAAATGTCTGTATTTAAGAGATGGGACACAGGATTTAGTAAACAGATATTTGTTGAAACGAGAAATGATCACAGATTATATTCTCTAAGGTATCCACTGCGGTTCTACTGACCCCAAGGGAATGGGTGCTAAGGACAGAATACAGACACGCTTTTGAAGTGCAATAAATGCCTACATGCTCTGAACAGCTAAGTCCTACCAATGGCTTTCCTGAGGGTAATATAATAGTCTGCCTTAATCTCTTCTTTTAAACTTGCAAGTAAATTCTCCAGGTCTGGGTTAGACAAAACGTGAGTTGGAACATGCTTTAAAATTCCATTTATCATTTCTTCATCCTGAGGTGCCAGCATGTCTTCCTGCACTCCATTATATATGTAGTAACAGTACCGCTAAAAAATGTGAAAAATATTATGATTATTCTCTGAATTTTCTGACAGAAAACAAATTACAACAAAATATTTTTAGCTTTTCTGTCCCTTGAACCTTCTCCACAAGTGAAAGGTGTTTGAGTACAATGGATTTGGGCTATCTGTCTCTTGGTTCTTTCTAAAGCACTGCCAATGCCAGACAGTTTCACAGTACTTCCATCTGTTTGATGCAAGCACATTCACCAAGAGAACTGAGTACAGCACATCAAATTACTGATCTCTGAAGTACTAGGCACCAATGTGACAAGCTAAAAGCCTGGGAAGATACATCTACCTGCAAACTCATTAGAACAAAAATCAGACTGAGAGGCTAGAAAGAGAAACAAATGGGAAAGGAGTTGACACTATTTAACAGCTGTTTGCTATACTGAATATTTACATCTTCTAAACCTCATGTACTGCCTTCTTTTCTCAACTACTTTTAACAGTGTACAGGCATATACTGCAGATGATTACTGCTGCTACTTTTTTCTTAAAAATAAACTCTATAAATACCTCTATATCATTTCTTGAAGGTGGCGTTTCTTGCTTACTTATCTCTTTCTCATGTAAGTGCATAATAACAAATTGCTCTTCTGGGGTCAGTGGTTGGTTGTCTGTATAAGTTTTGACATATAATTCTCTCATGTGAGCAGGTGCACGCTCAACCAAACTGTTCAAAGGTGGTGTACTTCCAGGAAAAAAATAAAAAAATTCATAAATAAACTCATAAACAAGTAATAATGGATTCTTAAATCAATATATTAAAATGACCAGCATTATATAAACCATTTACACTGCAGTGAGGACAAGTACGAGCTACGAAGTATTTCAAATACTCATTACAAAAACTCAGTAGAACTGTATAACATAGCATACTATTTTAACAGGAAGGATACAATCACGTACACCTTACAAATCCAGGGAATTTCAGTCTTGATAGATTTCTCCATAGATCTAACATTTCACGCTTGGATGCTTAACATAGCATCCCAGTAAAAAGAAATACTAAATCACAACTCAGATATCTAGACCGATTGTAATAATCTGTATCTTTACAACATTACGGTACACTACCTATCAGAAGTCCATTGGCTTCCTTGTGTCAGTTTGAGCTTTTTCCTTGAGGGATCAAATTCCTTTGAAGCTTTAAGCATCAGTTAAGAAAATCACATACAGAAATATTTTTCAAAACATTCAAAAGATATGACTTTAGACTGGTGAGAAACAGAGCTAAGTCGATTAATCAGACAATGAAATAACAGAAAACTACAATGTCACAAAAAAACCTTTAGTTTTGACTTAGCATTTAGCAAGATATTAAAATCATGTATTAAATAATCTTGCTGATTCTGGAACTAAAAACTATCTTCAGGAAAACATTCAGCTCACACTTAAGATTTCAGTGCTCACTAACCTGCCTGCACAAACCATATTTTCTGCACTGGAACCTTCTATTTTGAATATAAAAGCACTTCTATAAGATGTATACTTCCATCAAATATACTGCACAAGAAAAACCTGAGACGTACAAACTATTACCATGTGCTTTTGAGAGTACAAATGAACAGGTCCGTTAACAAAATTAATACAACATGCCTTAGCAAGAAAAGTACCGAGACCTGCTTCCCACATCCACCTACATCCTGGAGAAGCACATGGAGAAGAATCAGGTGTATGATTAAAAAAAAAAAAACAAACCAAACAGTTAAAGAGACCCAGTGAACAAAACCAAACCCTTCTTCAATACAAGGGGATTAAGCAGATATTGAAGCTATTACGTTTCATCGATCATGTTGAATCAACAGCATATAAGACCTCACACTGTAGATTTACATACGTTTGTACAGTTTGCTTACAAATACACCAGTTACATAGTTTAGACATAAACAGTATATTAGACAACAGCTCTTGGATTTTAACCTCAGATAGACGTTTTAATGCCTGTCCCCCATCTTGTTTTGCTATGCAAGACTCATGAATACGAGCATAACAGGTGTACACTGAATTTGTTTCTGTTGGTACTAACTTTCACTTTTAGCAATAACAAGAGCTAGCTCCTATCTTGTTCATTTTCTGCTTCACACAAATTCTCTACAAATAATTGCACGTGATTATTTGGAGGGATGAACCCAACTAATTAATCAGAAACTGGCCCTAACTTTAATAAAGTTATGCATGCTTTTGGCAGTTTGTCTGTACTGACCCTGAGGTGACAAGCTTCTAACCATTTCTTAGAGATAAGTGACTTTTCCAGGGACAATGCTTTAACAGATAAGCAATCAGAGATAAAAATGTATCAAACAAGCAAGACTAAACTTACAAACACATTCAAATATGGATACGCGGTGAGACTGTTCTCTGCTC
>NW_010424044.1:767-4177 GCF_000710305.1 Buceros rhinoceros silvestris | reverse complement strand
CTGAACCCAGTGATGGCCCTGTCATTGAAGAGGGCTTTAATTTGTGCACATCTTTCAATTTTAAATCCCGTGCAGTAAGAGTATAGTTATTAGCTATTGAGTCACTTGGGCTTCGGTAGTAACTCTGTTCTTTGAATGGAGCTGCCAAAGTCTGTGACGCTTGTTGCATCAAAGGAGGGTAACAGCTGTTCTTAAGGACAAGCTGACATAAAAAAAAAAAGCAATAGTTGCAATAGTTTTACACAGCACAGTAATTTAAAGAGTCTTCTTAGAGCTCAATTTTTTCTGGAAGAAAAATATTACTACTGTTTGCTTCCTTCTCCAAAGCTTAACCTGAAAATACTTAATCCATAACTTAACAGCAAATAATTAACTGTAAATACTTTTTCCTATCTTTACTTCATCTGCCTAAGGCCAGGTAATATATGATGCCTAGAGCCATGCTGGCACATGTAATTTGCTGTGTACCCTGACACAAGGGGAGAAAGCACATACCTGATACAACTCAGAAGGTGCAGCTGAAGCAGAAGCAGGTAGGGGTGGTAACTCTGGCAACCGTTTTGCATTACTCACATTATACACCGAATCAGTTTGCGACTAGAGAGAAATGAAAAACGACTTCAAAGGCATTTATGAAATACACTGTTTCGAAAAAAGATTAATTCAGAAAGGTCAGGGACTTTCAGTTTTCATTGAAAATGAGGTATTGCAACTTTTCTAATTTTAAGAAAATTGACGTTCTGTGGAGCGGGTTACTCAGCAAAACAGGTTTGCGGATTGCACTGTTCTTTGTAGTCATTTCATAAAACTTCTCAGCACCCATAAATGTCAGATAAAAAGCCCGCAACATTCTTATATCACTGAAAACAATTTAAATTGTTTTAAATGTTTTTAGTTATGCTAAAAACTACAAGCTATGTGGAGTTTATGCTGGAGTTACGTGGAGTTTGTAATGGTATAAACACTGAACATTAAAGTATTAAATTGACAAACTGACTATGAAACAGTCCAAGTTGTGTGAACTGCATT
Organism: Buceros rhinoceros silvestris; assembly: GCF_000710305.1. NCBI lineage: Eukaryota > Metazoa > Chordata > Aves > Bucerotiformes > Bucerotidae > Buceros > Buceros rhinoceros. The sequence continues at coordinate 3,148 of NW_010424044.1, read as the reverse complement.
ACTGGAGAGAAAAAAAATCACTAGATTTGTTCATGTCTATAACAACCCAGCTCCAGAAGAAGCTATATTGCCAGGATGCCACTGGAAGAACAGATTGCTCACAAGGACTCTGCAAAGAGCTTTACTACAAATGGCAGGATACCTAATACGTCTCAGGACTGTGTTGCACCTCCTCGAGGTGACAATTATTTGAGGTAGCCTTCCAGGACTGCAAGGGTGTTTTCTCACAATTATTTAGCCTCATGGTGGTTTAAGATGATTCTGAATGGCAACTTCCCTTAGCATAGGCCAAAACCTCTCCCCTAGTTTGCTCCAAGTTTCCTAAACCAAATGCGTGTAAGAGATTCATGAGGCACAAATTCCCAAATACGCAGTGACATTATCAGAAAAAGGAGGTGGAAGTATGTAGTATCTGAACACCAGTGAATTAAATCACCATGAAAGAGGAAGTTATTATCCAATACGACTATGTCTGAATAACATGTAAGCATTTTTAACATTATTGTAATTAATTTAGCATGTGGTTATTGATTTCTAATTTATGACTGGAAAACTAGGCTGCTCACACCTAGTTTTCCAGCAGATAAAATTATGCCTTCCTCAATATCAAAGTAAAGCCCATTTAGAAGTAAAACTTGAGAAGGGCCTGATATGATTTACCTCATCGGTATTCACCAGCACGCCTGCACACAAAAATCAAGACATTGTCACTGCCAGGCATATTTCACTAACGACAGCATGAATTGCTCTTGATTAATGACTAGAAGATTGGGCCTTAGGGTACTTTAAAAATGAATAAGCCACATGGTTTAATAGGAGATTTGTTCATTCTGAAAGATACAAGAGTTATTAAGAAAGCCATTGTTCATTCTACAGCAACTCCTGATGTATACGCCACCTAACCTTTCAAAAAGGTAAATACTTGAGCAAAGCAATTCTTAGTAAGAAGTATGTATAAAGGCTTAGGTCCAAAGAATATCCAACAAGAAGGAGTGTCTTCAAATAAAAGCTCTTCCAATATCAAACCACTCGTCACCAGTAACGGTGAATTTCATCTGAAGTTTTGAAAAAGCTACTGATCTTTCACAGTCACTGCAGAAAGAACTTACCCTCAGGGGCCTCGGGCTCTGTGTTGGCTTCGTTTTGCTTTGGTTTTGTGTTTGCTTAGACATCTTTGGTCTTCCCCCTCAATACAAGCATCCTTGTCGTAATATGCACTGGAAGATAAGGAGAGACTCATTTCAGGTACTAGACAAGGTGTCAAAACAAAAAGCCGCCTATCTCAACTGCCGAGAATAAGAAAAATCCCACCTCTCCCCTTCCTTGTTTACAGCACTAAGCTTTCTTCCCCTCCAAACCACACACTTTTTTCCTCCCTTCCTCTTCAAGATCACTTTTCACCTTAACCTGTCTAACTGTCCCAAGGTGTCTTTCAAGATTTTTTCCACCCTGCTCTTCCCTCTTTCTTCGAAACCATTTTCCACCCCCTGGCCTGTTCTCTTCTAGTGTCCGAGGGTCTCTGGGCCCCTAACTGCGGTGGTTTACAGCAGATGGAGCCATACAGTTATTGCCAGGAGAAATAAGCACACATCAAAGGGAAAGAAAAAAGAGAAAGTGAGAGTTGCCCAGCATGCCTTACACATCCCCGGAACGCAGGAGTGAGCAGGGTAAGAGCAGGTACTACCTACAGGTGCCCTTGTTACCCGTCCTTCTGCCTCTTCCAGCTTAGTAAAGTTCTCTGACACTGCCTTTCAGTCCTCAGCTTCGTTGCCCCAGTTACAGCATAGCTGGTGCTTGGAGACAGGAATTCCCTCCTCCCTCTCTTCCCAGCAGAGAGAAAACAACTCCTTTCAGCACAGTGTTGTGCTAATCTGTGGTCAGGGTGATTCATTTACAGAACCAGCAACTGTACAGGTTCACTTTACCTCTGAAAGCTACTAAAAATGTAGTCCTAAGATATCTGAGATATTCTGACATTTACATGAAAACACTGCACACAGCACGGGAGCTCCCAGAGCAATAAAGGCTATATAAATCCAAATTTTCTAAGGAAAAACTAGAAAAAAACATAATATTAAAGATTCAAAATCTTGAACTCAAAAGTCTCGTATTTTACTACCATCAGGAATCAAACTCTCTGATTCAAAGACAGCAGGTGGGATGCTTGTACTCCCAGCTCCCCCAAGTCTGTTTGTATCTATTTGCCTCCCACTCACAGTCATCACTATGTCCTGAAAAAGTCCTCCAGCAAATTTCTTCACAAATCGGAATTATTATCATCTGACATGAAACTTAGTGCAGTCTCATTGTACCAACTCTCAAGAGAGGTTTTGTCCATGTTCCGCCAACACAGTGAGACTTCCTTTTTCACTTAAACTCTT
>NW_010424044.1:0-691 GCF_000710305.1 Buceros rhinoceros silvestris | reverse complement strand
TCTTTCCCAACACTTTAGATGCTATTTTTCATCCTATTTTCTGTAAACTGTGATACCCTGAGTTAACAGCACAGTTTTCTTTATATCCTGACCTAATACCAGCTATAAGTGGAACATTGCTCCTGCCTGGCCACAGGTGGAACTCGGCAGCTCTTTAAACACCAGCCAGCAGCGTGGGCTACGAGAGCCAGTGCTGCTAATGCTGGAGCTGGCAATTGCTGGGCTAGGCTGTGCAGTAACTCTCCAGATATTTCAGTGCTGCTTTGCTGCGTGAGTATTTTCCCGCTAATTTGAGCTGACGCTGGCACGACGACAAGCTCAGTTAGCAACAGTTAGAGCAGCTACTGTTCCTCTGCACGCAACAACTTGGATGCTTATATATACGTACCCTTTTAAGTTAAATAAGTTATTTGTGCTGCTTGGGAAACAGTAAAAACAGGTTTTTTATATAGAAAGAGATTGTATGTGAATTTTTAGTACAACAAATAATTATGCAAAGCAGGAAAATAATTTACTAAGAGGTACAGGGCTATCTCCAAAACTGCAGCTAAGGCACGCATCAAAAACAGCCAGAAATTTAAAATCTCCAATATACTTCTAAACTCAGTGGAGCCATTAAACTTTACTATCTTTTACTTAACTCTACTATCACCAAATTATGTAACACTGTAATTCTACCAGTTAGTCTTTC
>NW_010424043.1:31893-38139 GCF_000710305.1 Buceros rhinoceros silvestris | reverse complement strand
GGGAGGGCGGGGTTGGCGGGAGCGGGAAGGTAACCTTGAAACGCTGAAGAAATTCTCGACCTGAGAACCCAGAAAGGGTTGTAAATTGTGGAGGATGAGTGTCGCGGTGCAGGGGCGCTGGGGAAGGGGAATCCGATAAATGCTTGATGGAGACCTTCAAAGCTGCCAACAGACACTCTCTGGAATGCGGCAGGAGCAGGAGCTTGAGCTAGCAGGGCCTGAGCTAAAACACGCCGTCAGGACGGCGGCGGTGAAGGAGCGGAAGGAGCTCTTCCCGGTTGTGTCACGGTGAGGAAGCCGGGAGGTTCCCGAGCGGGGTCCGCTCTCATGGGAGACGCGTCACAAGGTCTGTCGTGACTCAGGTGACAGCAAGAAGAGGTTTAAGGGTAGACACACAGCAGCAAGTCGCTAAAACTGGCCGGTGTTTACTGAGTGACTCCGGAGTGACTCAGGAAGGTGGCAGCTTCCCTACCCAGCCTTCCGTAAAGCTGCTTCGCCAGAGAACGTGGAGGAGGCAGGCATGGTGCCGTTTCTTTTTTTAAGGGGTCCAGAAAGAAACAAGTCAAGAGTCTGAGTCTGCACCAGTCAAACCACAATGCAGCAGTTTACACGGTGGGGAAGGACTCTTGTAGAACCGACTGAAAAGGTTCAGAAAAAGCCAGCAAGGACCAAAGGAAAAAAACCAGCTTCTGCAGAGGGATCAGCTGAGCAGGACTCCGGAACAGCAGTAACTGGGGGGAGTAAAAACTGTCAGCATCAAGGGGAAGGTCGTGGTGTAAGATGGAGGGAAGTCCCCACCACTTTCAGATTCCCTGCTGAAGAGGGCGTGATCCTGCTTTGGGGGGGCAGAAGGTACTTGGTTTATTGATTTTGGGATAGGGCTCTGCCCTCTGACGGCAGACTGGGAAGGCTCGATGGAAGCTGGCACCTGCTTGTGCTTTCCTACCTTTTGAACCCCTCTGGAAGGGGTCGGGGCCCTGCAGCCGACTCTCCCAGGACTTCACACTGGTTACACGGAGCAGCTTTCTCTTTCTATTGCCAGCATCTTGCCAGGAGAAACCAGGTGCCAAACCTGGGGCTCCAGCTGGGAACCACACAGCTTCCTACAGTGACAGTAGGCTTGTTTCGTCGGTTTAGCCTGCGTGGTGTGCTCTGCAGCCCTTCTGAAAATAAACACATCGGAGTTCTTCCTCGTGTGGGGTGGAGTTCCCCCAGTGCGTTATTGGCAGCCTGTGCGGCCTCTCCACTCCTCAGCAAGTCTTGCGGTGTTCCTCATGTCTGTCACCACGTTTCAGAATGCCTCAGCAGTCTGAATGAAGCATTTGATTTGCAGTCACGGTGAATGGTTTACCAAGTAAAATGCAATTTTCTGAAAAAAAAAAAAAAATTTCTAGTGAATGAGAACCAGAATGTTGAAGTATTCTGTAAGGGGAACCATAATTTCAGCCTTCTAAAGCTTACTGCTCTGGGGTTTTGTTTTGTTTTTCTCCCCCTAGGGTTGATAAAGATAGGAGCGGAATAATTTCTGATCATGAACTTCAGCAGGCGTTATCCAATGGTAAGTCTGTACGAGCAGTGAGGCGGTTAGTTGTAAACTTGATGTTAAATTTTATGTGAGACTGGTTACTCAATGCCATAATTCTTTGACGGGGCAGGGGATGTTCCTACCATTGATTAATGCTCTTTAATCTACAGCAAAAGGTCGAAGGGGAGGAAAGAAATGAACAATCCTCCTGATTTATTTTAGTTTAATTTAATTTTTGTAAGCCCATTGTTGCTGCTTTTTTTTTTGTTTTTAATTCAAGGGAGGTCTCCTGGGTTTGGCACGTGTTAGTAGTCATGCATTACAAACTGGGCACCTGTTGTAAACACGACTGATCTGTGTCCGGGGAATGAAGGCATGCACATCTCTTTGTTTTTTTCCATCTCTGCTTCCTAGAAAACATAAATGGTGACTTATATATTCCTTGCTCGTCACTACTGAACTTTTGTTTTTTAACTAGGGTATGGTCACATAGCTCATGGAAGGAAAATAAAAACAACAAGAATTTTCCAGTAGCCTATTTTTACTTTCCTCTGGTGACTTAGGGTGGGTCGGGTTCATGGGGTTTTTTCCACTTAGAAATCTGAAAAAGCACATATTGAAGGTGGTTTTGCACCTTTGAGTCCTTATTGAGTTTCCGTTCTCCCAAGGATTAATTCCTTCGTCCTTCCTGTGCTTCGTGGCTGCGAGGGCTTAAACTGCTGTTGTGAGCTGCAGTGCCCGCAGACTGCGCAGCTCCTTTTTGTCAGGAATCACCTGACCTGGGATACCTTTGGATGGCTCTGTGCAGCAGAACGGTGCTCCTGTAACCACACCGGGTTCACCAGAGTATCTGTTTGATAGTATAGCGGATAAATTCAAAGCACTATACTGGAGCTGCACCTGATCTGTAACTGAAGTACTAGTTTGAGTAACAACGTCAGCACAAGCCGAGTTACACAGATTATGTCCCTGTCTTTACGGAAGGTGACGGTGCTGTTTGTAACGGTGTGGGAACCTGACTTTACCTGCCGTTTTAAACTGTTGTAAGCGTCTCCTCGTCTGATTGGATTTAAGGGTAGTAGGCAGCGATGACTCTGAACTCTGTCCTTGCCTCATTTATGGTGTAGATTAGCAGTTTCACTGTTTTGCAGTTATGAGGAATCCTCACCAAGCGAATTCAGGAGTAGACACAATATTTACTGAACTGTAACCTTCCTTCACTGGGAGAGATCATAGATCCTGTACCCCAAAGTCACCAACAATTCACTGTATTCTGTTCAAAATACACCCTCTACCGGATGGTTGTCTGTAGCTGTCCTGCCATCTAGCATGGGCTGAAGAATGTTATGTGTTTATGTCTAAAACACTAGAACCAGTCTGCATCGTGCTCCTGAAAATTTGAAGTTCAATGAGTTTTTGACATTCAGCTTTTCACCGTGTCAGGTTTATGCAAGTAACACTTTACTTACCTGGGAGGGACTGATCATCACTTCGTATAGTTGTTCACACAGTAAAACCTGCTTCCTGCTTGGTTTTTTTCTGTGCTGCCATGTGAAGGCAATAGTAAAGTCAGGGGAGGGGAACAGTCTGTCGCTGTTTGTTGGAAGAGGCTGAAATCAGAGCAGTTCTGCAGCACTGAGCTGCCCTGGTTTCGCTGTACAGTGTCTGTGTGAGTCTCTTGAAAATTTCAGCATGAAGTAAGTTAAATTCCAAGCTGTGTTTTCCCTTTTTCCGCTGTTGTGTTCAGAGTTAAGTGCCGGCACCCTATTAATAATTCCATTATTTTTTATTTTTGTCAGGAGACATACAACTCTAAGGTACTGATGTTCTCTGTCTAAAATACCGCTTAAGGATTTTCAGGGTGATTTTTTTTCTCTGCTTATGTTTCTCTTCATGTGCACATAGTCCTATGGCCTGCCTACCGTACAGGGTTCTTCCCCGGTGCTGCTTCTGTAGACTCGCGCTGATACAGTTTCCCTCCTGTGGGAGAAATTCAGCGCCGGTAATGAGCACCACTTGCACCACTGCAGCCGTGCCATCGCAGTCTGCTTAATGCCAGCGCAGCCTTTCTGTGAGGTGTTTGTGGCCAGCTCACTGCATCGCCGCAAACGCCTTGACGGTACCCCTTGTCTTCCCGGTTCCTTCAGGGACCCTGCACGCACCTTAGTGAATTTAATAGATGCTTCTAGGTCCTCCTGGCACCTTCACAAGCTCTAGAGAATTGCTGGTGAAATTCTAGACGAGGCACAGGATTTCTCTTAATTTAAAGCTTAATGCGTCCTAGCACTCTGGAATGCTCCCGACCAAGCGAAAGCGATTCCAGAGTGACTAGCTTGTAAATATTCAGAGAAGTACAGAGCTCCTCGTCAGACGATTACTGCTCAGGCCCTTTCAAGCAGCAACGTTTCTTGGTCTGAAAATACTAATTTAAACTAACATTTCATTGATTCAGTAGTGGGAGGTGGGTTTTGCACTCAACTCAACTCTAAATTGCACTGTGTGGTTATGCTGTGTTAGGAACCTTTTCACCTCTGTCAGAAACTAAATACCCTGGAGTGACCCAGCTGTACCACAGGAAATAAGCAGATGGATTTTTACTGAAGAATAGATAAGAGACCTTGTTTGAGTTGCAACTTAAAATTCTTTGGCTCCCGTGAGTAGGAAAAGTGGGACTTCAGTTTTGATCTTGCCTTTTATCCAGTACCACCTGACTACCTTGGATGAAAAAAATTGTTCTTAGTTCATCCAAGGCTTTGGTTTTTGGTTTTTTTTTCTCCTGGTGCAGCCTGAAAAATGTTGGTTTCTGTGTAGTATCTGTAAAGCATTGGTCTGAAGGCACCTCTGAATGGCCAAGAACGTAATTACTTCAGAGCAGCCTTATTTTATAATATGTTGGCTCCATGTCATCTAGCTCTGAGTTCAGTGTTTAAGTTCTTACCCGATTTTTCCGGTTGGTTTGCTTTTTTTTTCCCCCTATTATTTAGTATTGAGGAACTAAGTAATTCTTTCTGTTTCAGGCACGTGGACTCCATTTAATCCAGCAACAGTCAGGTCAATTCTTGGTGAGTGTAGTTTTGTGATGTGCAATAGTCAAGATACTGTTTTGTGATCTGTTCCAATGACTGAGAATGCTGTCGATGGCTGCAGGTGTTCTTCTTCTCCAGACACCCCAGCAGTAGTAAAAACTCAAGTATTTTCTCTTTTGAATAATACAGAAATGCCCTTTGTGTGCACACACATGCACGTGTCGAAGTAGCCTGAGAAAATGTTACTGTACAGCTAGACAGTAAATGGAATTTATGTGTGGGGAAATTGTCAGCTTAAATATTCTAAAAAGATACTGGATAGCTTGTCTGTACCTAGTTTTTCCTGTCTTGCATTTTAATCCTATGTTCTGCTCCAAAAAGACCAGACAGAAGCTTTGCAATGTTTGAATCCTTCTGTGTCCTAAAATAATTGCCAGTAATGTGGAAGATGATGATGGTAGAAGGATAAAAATTCAAGCACAAAACATCTTTTTCTACAATAGTTTATAGATCTAAGGACTAAATTATTCGCTTTGTTTTTAGTAAGTAAGTAAGTGCCCAGCAGCAGAACGAGCTCCATCGCTGTGACGTGCTGTTTGTGTAAAGCTGACAGTATCAGTGAAACAAATGCAGACAAATATCCCTGCGCTGCTGGCAGTCACCAGATGCTGCAGACTTTTCACGAGTCCTTAGAAAAGAACACCCTCCCCCCCACACCCTTTTTGTCACTGTATGATCAATCAAGCCCTAAATACTTTGAGACTAGAAATGAAAACTAACTAACTCAGTAAAAACACACATTCCGTGGTTCATTCCGGTCTGCTTTTACCCTGCTTTACCTTACCCTCCTTCAGAGGATAGCTACTTGCTTTTTTCTGGCAGTGCTTTCCAAAATATCACTTGGACTTTGCCATTTCTTTTCTGTCTTCAGTGCCTTCCAAAAAGCACTCTTGCTGCCTTCTTAGAATACTTGCAGATCATACTGGAGGGTGGTAGGAATAAAGTTTATTATTTTTTATTTCAGGCATGTTTGACAGAGAAAACAAAGGTGGTGTGAACTTCAATGAATTCACAGGAGTCTGGAAGTACATCTCAGACTGGCAGAATGTCTTTCGAACGTATGACAGAGACAATTCGGGAATGATTGACAAAAATGAACTAAAGCAAGCACTAACAGGTTTTGGTAATTCATTTGTAATTACAGTTTCTATGACTGGGGCACGTCATCAGATGGGCTGTGCTGCTCTGACAAATGCGACTGAAAAAGAGGCGGGTGAAGTGCAGTCATCCTTTTGGGTGTAAGGTACCTTTAGAGATGTCCGTGCCACATGCACTGTTTGGCCATTTTCTTTAACAGAAAACCTGGCACTGGATGTGTCAGTACACACGTGGGATGTTTTCTGTCTCACGTCGGCCGCTCTGAGAGCATTACCAGTGCAGCAGGTCCCTGTCTGAACTTGCAGTGGCTCCTGACACAGCTCGCTGCTGGTCAGCCAAAGCCAGCTGTCTGCGCTATGGTCACGTGCTGCTGGCAGAAGGAATATTCACTTACAAAACTAGTCACTTTAATCAGTAATTTCGTTTTCTGTGACTCTCTCTATAGTTATTATCAAGCATGGTTTTCACTGCATGCTTTTCAGTTTAACACAGATATTTGGCTCTTGTAACTGCTTCCTGTTTCTGGTTTTATTGTAA
>NW_010424043.1:0-31824 GCF_000710305.1 Buceros rhinoceros silvestris | reverse complement strand
TACACACCTCCTGAACAGCCTGGTTCTTTCTCTGGAAGGTCTTTGGGAATTGGAAACCTTTTAAAGCATTTTTCTTCTTCCAAGGTTACCGACTGTCTGATCAATTCTACGATATCCTTATTCGGAAATTTGACAGACAAGGAAGAGGACAAGTGGCTTTCGATGACTTTATTCAGTGCTGTGTTGTTTTACAGGTAAGAAAGGAGATGTAATTTAACATCAATTGAAAAATCATCTTTTCGTAAGCTTTATGGTTCTCACTTTATAATATTGGATCTAGAGCTTGCTTATAGATAAACCGTTTGAGTAAAGTATACGAGAGGTGCTAGAAACATCTTCAGTTACTGGTCTTCACTCGTTACCTATTTGCATGGCAAATAAATTTGATATATATTTTAGGCCTGTTAAATACTTCTTTAGTGGGGCAAAGAAATGTAGAATAGTCTGTTTGGAAAGCAAAACAGTTAACACCATTTCCATTAGTTTAATACACATACTTTCTCTGGAGCGTGTCGCATCCAGGGGTGCCCAAAATTTTTGTAACCTGAATTGTGAGGGGTTTATGTGTCTCTCTGTTTAAGGCTCTGACTAAAAGGAATTTGACCGAGCGGCTGAATTTTCAGTCTTTCATGACTGCTGTTCCTGCAGGGGCAATGGCAGTAAAGGACAGTCCAAGCTAAAAAAAGAACACAAACTAAAACTCCTTCCAGTAACAAAAATGCGTAAATGGAGAGCGTGAGGCAGAGCTGTATTGTACAGATGTATTCTTTTGTTCAGAAGTCAATCACTGGATGGTGCCTCACCTTGTGACTTAGGGTTCCTCTAAGGGTGCCTGACTTCTGTGAAATATACCTAAGACTGGGGAAAAGCTGGGACACTGCCCCAGTGGACAGGCTGTGTTTTAGTAGGACAGGAACTCCTCTTACACCCCAGCACTGCAACAGTATCTTAGAGAGATCTCCCCACAGGCCACCTGAAGAGAAGGCAGTGCCCTGTAACAGGAGTACCTCCAGTATTTCCACGCAGGTGCTTTGTTATTCTCCTTTTAGCTTTATGTCAAACCGTAAGTCTGCTGAAACATCAGTTGCCTTTATAAGAATTCATAAAATAAGACAATTTTACTTAGTTATAAATGTAAACTCTGGTACAGGGGGCTCTGAAATGGAGCATCACTCTGCTGGTGTTAAGTGAAACGATGTTGGTAGTTATGTTGGAGCACTGTCTGTTCTCCCTGGCACCTCTGGGATTACACAGACAGCGCCGACACAAACGATACTAAACCATTTGGCTAGAGGATGAGAAATGAACAAGTTACTCACTAGAATTTGCCTCCAGTTGACTCTCAGATGTCTCATTAGAATTTTGCATTGTCCTTCCCCCACTTTAAAGCCAGTTATAACAAGCTGTCTGGTTTGTAAAGAAGTACCTCAACAGCCTTACATATTGTACCATAAGACAGTTTTAGAATCAGAGCTGCTACACAGCTCAGGCATGAGACATCGCGAAGAGCAAGCTACCTCCATGTGCACGTGGTTGTAGAACGTCTACAGAGGGGACGAACAGGAAGAGTTTCACACAGCTGCAGAAACCCGAGCAGCCAGGGGGAGAGAGGGCAGCCTGAGCTTTCCTGATGAACACACTGTATGGGTTTTCCCCCTTTCCAGAGGCTGACTGATGTGTTCCGACGATACGACACTGATCAAGATGGCTGGATTCAGGTGTCCTACGAGCAATACCTTTCCATGGTCTTCAGCATCGTATGACACCAGGAACCAGGAACTGCACGCTGGCATTACAGAGACTGGAGTTGCCAAATCATCCTGTACTGATTAAGATTATTGATGTATTATAATGGATATAACTTCACAGTCTTCAATTTTGTATGTCAGTCATCACCTTCAGAACCTCGAGTTGGGTTTTTATTTGTATTGCTGTACCGTACGACCATCTCTGCTTACACTAGTACAGAAAGCACAGGATCTAGATTTAACTGGTGCAATGTCAACCTTAACCTTCTTCCACATATCCTGCATGAGGAAAAATGAGTCTTTAGAAATGCCAAATTAAAACAACGCTTGTTAGTTTGTAAGAGGGGTGAAAGTCAGAAGTTGCACAACATGTTTTGCATGTGCCTTACTTTTCTAAGAGTTTAATGTATTAATTTTTAATACAGGATTTAAAACTAAGTAAAAATACTAGATCAACCATTACAGTCTATGTCACTTTTGTACAGCTTTTAAGGGGGTGGTGGTTTTATTTCTGTATGCCAGTTTCTACAGTTTAGGGCTCCCTCCCACATCACTCACGGCAATGGCCTTTTTTCTTTGCCTTTTTATTTTCTAGCTGTCCTCCTCCTTTCAGGGTAACCTTGGGACTTGTTCACACCTGTGTTCTGCACTGCCTCTTCCTCAGTGAGTTACAGCTAACTATGCTGGACCTACAGTCCCCTCTGCCTTGTGGGCTCATTTAACACTAACAGTCTCATGTGCCGAAGCGCTTATTTGAAGTGGTCTTGAACTGACAGGCAACACTCCTAACCTTACCCTCCACCTCGCCACTTAGAGCTGGTGAGGGCCACGGTGGAAAAACTGAAGCAAAAGAAGTAATGACCTGTCACACACCATCTCCTGCAGTAAGTTTGAAGAGGGAACTTGGAGGAAGCAAAGAGAAGTTAACAAGTTCTTTGACTGTTCTAAGAAAATCAAATGAGTTTAAGTCAATTTGTAGCCGTTTCATTCTGAAAAAGGTCATAAAAGAGATCTGCATTATTTCATGTAAAAATGAAAGCAAGTCATAGCCCCCATGACATACCAATCCCCTGGAAGAGATTACATTTTCCTCATCACATGGCATCACGTTAAGACAGAGAACACTTTTGCTGGGACTTTCGCCTTTCTTTGTCTAAACACAAGTGTAGTGTATCAGTTTCAAAAATATGCTCATTATGAAGCCTCAGGTAAACTGAACCGGCCTTACATTTGTGTGAAGAAAAGCTAACCTGTATTTTCATGCAACGGTCCTGTACTTTAAGGGAATGTTCTTCCTACACAGCTAACATAAAAGGAAGCCTTTCTTTTTTTTCCTAGGTTGGGAGGGGTGTTACAAGGGTTATTAGCTTTTTGCTGACAGAATAACATTAACATATTTTCAAAAAATAACAGAAGTTTTTTCTGTAATATACTAAATTATAACAAATACATTAAAAAATCCTAAACAAAATAGTATGTTCACCTCCATTATGTGCACGTTTGTGTTCCAGATATATTTCACGTTAAAAAATTAAACCCTACCTCCTTTTCCCCTTCCAAACCAGTCAAACACAGAATTAAATGCAGTCTCTTTCCTGGAAGCCAAGAGATGGAGATTCTCAAACCTGTTCACGGTTCCAGTTCTGCTGTTGTTGCTTCTTAATTTTTTCCTCTAGTTTCTACTAAAACATTGGCTCATGTCAGAATATTTAGCTCTAGAAAGGGGAGATAAAGATATTTAAAGTTACTTCTGCTTCATGTTATGTCACATAATACAACAGAGAATGTTAAAATGGAAGTTTTACTATTAACTACCCACCTTGTTCATTAACTAATTCTGGTACCATAAGCATAGTTCGCATTTGGCCAAACACAGGCCCAATGACAGCTACACAGTAGCACATTCCCACCTCTCTTTAAATCCCTCTTCTAATCTAAAGAAGAATCTTCTATTTTGAATACCAGGTCGCTATTTTTAACGTTAAGGAATATTTCTACAATAATTGGAAAAAATGTGTCCTGTAACAAACCAGCTCTTTGATAACGTGTCTCTTTGCTATCCGAATGTGTGTGATCCATCTGCAGCATTTTCATCTATTGTAAAGCCATCCGGGTTTGCCTCTGCATGCGATTCAGGATTATTTTTCTTTATGTCAAGATATTCCCTCCCCATAGTTGCTACCCCAAAAGTACAAACTCTGATCACGACGTAAGATGTTTGTTAGCAAGATGGCCTGGGACAAACCTTTCAATTCAGGAGATTTTTGTGCTATCAAGATATCCTCCCACTCACAGCTCTATTTAGTCATCAAGAGGCCAAGTCTCAGAGAGGCAATTAACACCATTCTTCAGCTGACACAGATGTTGAGCAAAACGAGCTTAGCTCCTCTGAACAGAACATGACTACCTGCACCATGCAAGCTCCTGCTCAGGTTAAAGCAACTGTGCTGATGTAACTCATTTCATATGAGAACTAATCACAATCTTACTTTGAAGTGCTGGGTGATATGGAGCCAACTGTTTGAGCATCCCGGTTGTTGTAGGTATATCCTTTCCTCGTATTCTATGCAAAATTTGGGAGCAACAGCATCTTCATCAAACATCTTATCTGAGCTTCTGAACTGCTGGTAATCTCTGTACGAACCGCTGCCAGAAAACGAGTACTGATGTGAACTCCAGTGACTCTCGTAGTCTGACTTCTGACGTCTGAATCCTTGACACCTGGACTCCTGGTTCCAGCTAGACTCCTTGTTCCACCTAGAGTCCTGGTGCCATCTAGAGTCCTCATTCCACATACAGTCCTGGTGCCACCTGGAGCCACCTCTTCCTGAAACTCCAGGGTTTGCAGAAGATATACAAGTATTCACAGACTCATCGTTCCTGTAAGCGGAATAGCTTTGTGAAGAATAGTCTGTGGAATATCTTTCTGATGAAGGATACGAGGCAGAACTGGCATAGGGTAATCCTTGATCACTTACACTCCTTGCTTTTGTACACGCTTGTTGGTTGCTCCAGTTGGTGCTGTCCCCGCCATACAAGATTCTGTTATCGGGCAGCTTACTTCCTCGCACATCGTTGGACATATATTCTGATGAGTACTCACTCGCTGGACTTGTCTCATAGGAGGAGGCCCCACCAGCTGAACTACTGCCAGAAGCAGATCGGCTGAGCTGTCTCAGCCATTCACAGAGACCGCTGGCAGGACTTCCAGTTTGAAGAGCAAGAGAGTCCCTGAGTGCAGACGTCATTGCAGAGTCATTAGATCTTAGTCCACAGGAAGATGATCCACCATCTGTTTGGTAACTGTATGAGTTGGCAGGAGCAAAAGAAGCATCTGCAGAACTCTCTTCATACTGAGACAAAAATCCTTGATTCCAGTGAGAATTTCCTAATTGAATAAATAAAAGCACTAAAAGTTAGCAAAATATTAAAATATCAGCTGAAAACACAACTACTTTCAGGTTTTATAAAGTGTTCTTCTGTTCTTTTCCCATGTCCTGCCTTTACGTCATACTTAAGCCCAGCATCTTTTCACCCCAAAATGCTCATGTTAAATAGGCCAGGACAGGTTAGTGCTTGGATTTGCAATACCCTTTACTGCTGTAACACTGTCCAGTGAAACAGAAGTGTTCTTAGACAGTCAAGGTTGAAGTCATTATGGCTTCAGAAAACCATACCCTGAACTGACTCAGAGGTTAAGACACACAGTACTCCGGCAAAAAAGCACCGTGGTTGGCCATACAAGTAAGTTTTTGCAATCTGTGCAGTGTTTAGAGTAGATTTAAAAAGCAGAACAAAATATCTAAATTACCTTTGGATTTTCCATATGGCTTATAGTGTTTTGGGATGCTTTTCCTTCCTGGAAATTCATCTTGAGATACTGACATCAGTGGCCTCAGACTGTTCGTGTAATTAACCTAGGTAAAGCGAAAGGTCAGAATATCTGTTTTTAAACTCATATCTTGAGCATTCTTCTAGATCCTTTTTCCTACAGGTATTCAATTTTTATGCAGAGAAGCTATGGAGGTTTGTAAGGGCCAACAGAAAGACAGGAACTTCTCACCTACCTTAGCCTTAGCAGCTTAAAGGTCTCAACTGGGAGCCAAGCTACAAGCCACCAGAAAGACTTATCCACATGCCCACAGAAGAAAGAAGTGACACATTTGAGTAGCACTTACAGCCCAATTAATCGCAGAAGCAAAGTTATCAAGCGAGGGGCTAACTGCAAAGGAAGGGTGATGACCAGACATCATGAATCAAAATGGTACCTAAAGCCATGCAATTAATGTATCTGTACTTAGAAACTGTAAAAAAAAGTACAGCATATTTAACTGGGGGTTTTTAACCTATGTCAAACTGTAACAGTCCTGGCACAGCGTTAACACAGTGAGTTCAACTCCTCCTTTCCTCCACATATGGTAACACCACTCTGGTCAAGATTAAGTTACTTGCCGCTGCTCTCTTTTCACAAAAGGCCTTCAAAGCTTCTGTGAGTTCCTGTGTAATACGAACAACAAGGGTTGCTTCTGAGTCTGAGGTGATGTGAAAGGTCTCCTGTTGAAAAACACAGTCAGAATTGGTCATTAGGATGTCGAAGGGTCATATACACAAAATGATCCAAGTTATACTTCACTAATGGCAGAATCAAGTTTATACCGCCAGTTGATATATGACATATACGGATACACACAGACACACACATGAAAAAATGAAACTGGGAACATAATTATGGCCTGATAAAAGATAAAACACAAATCTGGATGTCTGTGCCAGTCCTGTGCTGTTAATCATGAACATTTTTTTGCAGACGGAGAAGGGCACAGGCCCTAAATTTATGCTGCGTAGAAAACTGAATAAAAAGTAAGCTTAAGCACTACCAAATGCCTTTGATTCCCCCATTTTAGTACCAAAAAGATGAAAGCTTCCATTATAATTTTCCTATGTGTGATTCTGGTAATAAGAGCTTCCAAAAGATATTGATATAATTCTATGAAGTGCAGAACAATTACGTCTATCTGCCTTGTTGACGTCCAAAGAGCCTGATTAGCAAGTATACGAAGTTCCAAGTGATTCCAGTAAGCTGAATTAATAAGGGCAATCTGCCGTAAGGAACAGCTGTGATTCCTGTGGACAAAACCCAATTCACTGTCTACCAAGCGGTTTTGGTAGTTTACTGATTACCCCCAGACTTGCTTTTTCTCTGCCTCTTCCTAAAGTCACAAGGAACCACAGGTAAAAAGAAAATAAAGAAGAAACTCTGAAAGAGAAAAGGAATCTCTTCAGTTGGTAACGAAGCACACATCTCAAAACATGCTACTTGTGATTTCGGTGCATGAACACAGTTCAGACTCAAATGAGCTTTTGTCACTGCCTTAGGTACAGAACAGGACTCTGATGGAGTAACGCGGTGAATATAAACAATCAGGTATTTTCACAACAAACCCAAAAGACAAACCAAGGCTTACTACGGCGCTGCTAACAGCAACTGAACTGATAAAACCTCCCCACTCCAACACCAGCAGCTATGCTCTAGTGCCACCCGGTTTCCCTTGGCTGGCTGGTTCTGCAGCAGCACTAGGCCAAGGGTCACAAGCAAGCCATTTTCCTCCCCACTCCAACACCAGCAGCTATGCTCTAGTGCCACCCGGTTTCCCTTGGCTGGCTGGTTCTGCAGCAGCACTAGCCACAGTGTCACAGGCAGCCAGACCAGCCTGGCTGCTCTCGCTCAGCGTTACCAACAATCCTATTAGATATGGGCAGCCACATCAGTGCTGCCAACGCTGCTGGTCAGGGTGCCTCCTCGGTGAGGGGGAGGATGGTCCAGAGAAGAGGTAAACAGCTCACACTTAATCCAGCAAGTTGTTGTGAGCTGACATTATGTTACAGCTACACTGGCTTTTCAAAGAGCAGAGCCCAGTAACACCGAACTTGGAAGTTAATGTTGTGGCCAAGTGAGTTTGATCAGTATTCAGATGCTCCTTCACAACATTCACTGCACCATGCTGGTGAAACTGCACAACTCCTGGCACAATTACTTTACATACATACCAGGAACTCCAGAGCTTTCTGTTTCCGAACAGGGTCATTCTGTGGGATTGTAGAACAGGGAGGAAAAATTAGGAGACTGAATACTATGACATTTGTTGCATCATCTTATACAAAACAAGACCTTTTAATCTTTTATCCAATAGCAAAACTCAACACAAAGAGAGTAATTTCAGGTCACAGCCATAAACGTGTAACATTAGAGCCTCAATAGCAGTTAGGTAGCAGTTACTTTAAAAAATGCAAATACATTACTTCCCACACCAGCAAGAACACATTTCCCATCTAAGTTCCATACCTACATCTTTCCCAGGCATTCCTCACTCAGGTCCAAACTCATGTTTAAAAGAAGTCAAGTGCCCAGCTGCATCTAGCAGAGCACCTGGCCAGCCTGACATCTCCACAGAATACATCCAATTAGACAGCAATCTCTGGCACCAAGAGAGAAACGAGAGAGTTCTCAGTGTTTGTGCCCACCGCGATTCAGGATGAATACCTGAGGGATCATTTTGAGTTTCACCTTTGAGTTAGAAAAAAGGACTGTAAATCTTTAGATACATCTCAAGATCTGAACCAAGCCTTCAGTATAGAATACCTGTGGTCTGAAGAGGGGCAAAACAGAGAAGTGGAGACTGCAGCACAGGTTGGGAGCAGACACTGGCCTGCAGACACTGCATCTGAGACTCTCAGTGACTTTGAACAGGAACTATGAGAGCTAAGGGGGATGTGCATCTGCATGGACAGTATTCATTTCCCCTCTGCTGTGATGAACGCAAAACTCTGACCATTAGGTCAATGATTTTGCTTCTACAGTAATATGAATAAAATAGCACATGACACCAAAGTTTTTGAGAAAAGCAAGAGTAAGAAAACTGCTGTAATATAAGACACTTGCAGAATTACTACTTCTACATACCTCATGCTTATAATCGTCTTCCCACCTTAGAAAGAAAGAAATTACAATATTAAGATGCATTCTAAAGATTACAAAAAATATAGGTTCACTCAGAATATCCAGAATCAAAATATTTCAATTTCCAAATTTACAGCACTCACCAACCCAGGGTATTTTTTTCTACGGCATGTTTTAAATACTTCTTAAAGTAGGTCCTTATTCTGCCTGTCTCTCAAAGAGATCAGTATTATTGATTAAACTTCTTCACAGATCAGCTAAAGGAGATAACTAAAGTAATGTTGTGGGTTTTTTTCTTCCTGTATGAACAGTGGTGCCTTTTAGACAACTTACTCAGGCAATGGCATCCCAAATAAAGCGGTAACAGCTGGAAATTTGAATTGCAATTTTTGTGTGTGAGTACATTGGGCTGCTATTGAACTGCATAACCAGTGCAGTATTTCAAAAGCCACAGCCACCATAGCCACTATTTCCTCCCAGACAGAAAGGAACAATTTACGTGAGAAGAGTAAGTACAGTGGAAAGCCAATGGAAAATATTTTCCCCATACATGATTGTTACAGAAAAGTAGATCTATTTAATAAAATAAAGAGCTCCTAAAAAAAAAAATCTCTTTTCATTCCCCTGGGGGAATAGTATTCTCACCTTGCTTTCTTCTGTGATGGAGCTAGAAAATTAAGAAGAATTATTAGCAACATCATAGAGTTTCACCACATTATTGCAATAGAAGCATTATACAAACAGAACAGTTACTGGCCCTGAAGCGGCTGCAGTTTCTTTAAAGGGCAGCCTAAACCCAGGCACATACCACCAGTTTAGAAACGCCCAGGTTCATGCCTGATGAAGGGTCTAGGAGAGACTTGTGCCCTATCAGCTTTGCAGGGTACCCTATAGCATCTGTGTTCAGGCAGCTGAATCCCACACAAGAATGAGTATGGATTGAACGCCTCCACGCTGAAAGTGAAAAGGTTTAGACTGTTTTCGCTGTGAACATACAAGTGAACGTTAAAGCTGTTTCAGTCTGTGAGAAATAGTTATGAAGATTAGAATGTCTAATCCTCTCCCTTGCCTGTACACTGTATAAGAATGAGAAAGGAGAGAAAGCTCAGTAAAACGAGGTAGTCAAGACAATAGCTAAGCCTCAGAGAATCAGCTACTGCATGGTACGCAGCTTATCCCTTCTTAAGTACTTAGCAGCTCAGGTGTGCCAGGATAAGCCACAGGACGCATAATAATTCTCAGGAGAAATGACATCTTTGCCCCTACAATATGAAGCTGAAAGACTCGGTTACTGAGGTTGAACACATGCTGATGAGTTGCAACAAGAAGTTACACTGCAGGTCACAAAGCTTTCCAAATGTCAGGCAAGTACACTGCTACCATTTCACAGAAGACATCCAATAAATTAAGAATCATGGAAACGTAGGATGGGAGGGGCCTCTGCAGGTAGAATCACAGATTCATAAAACGTTTAGGTTGGAAGGGACCTCTGGAGGTCACCTAGTCCAGCATGAGAGGTAAGAGGTGATATGTAACAGAAGCCAAACAACTATGAGTATACAGACAATTAGAATAATTTCCCTTAAATTATTCATCAATTTGTACAGTTATTCCAGTAAGCTTCAAAAATCCTCCTTGGTTGAAAAGAAGATGAGTGGAGACAAAGGAGCACTAGTCGGCAACTTCACCCCACTCAAGCTAACGAGTGAAGTTCTGCTCATTTTGGCAAAGACTAGCTCAAACAAATGGAGGTCAGAAAGGGTCTCTGCCACCTGGTTTTGCAGATCAGCATTAAGAGGTACAACCCACAGAAGCCACCAATGATCAGTCAAAAAAAGCACTGCTATGGTAGGCACCTACAGCAGATTCATCCTGACAAACGCTGCTGCTATGCAACCTTGACCCATTTCAATCAAACCTACCTTCCCACTGGTACTGGTACTAGAGTCAAAAGGTAGCAAGTAGATAGTTCTTCAGGTTGGTGTTGTTAAGCATCAATAGCACATCTACAGCAACAAGTGTCACAGCTCAAACGAACTGTACGAGGGGAGATGCTTATTTAATGTTTGAGGGTTTGGTTTCCATTGCTTGTTCCAATGGACTTACTAAAAAACTGCGACTTCCACTTTTACCAGTGATTCAGCATGTACATCTTTGGATGACTGACATGAGGTGGACAAAGCTATCAGCTTATTCACAGAAACCCATAAAACACCATTTTTCCACACTTTTTCACATTCCTTGATTAGCAAACTACTGTAGTTATCTCAAGTCCAGAATAAAGAAAGGTAAAAAATGTCTGAGAAACTCTGCTAGTCTGGCAATTCCCTTCTCTCCTTTCAGATTCACAAAAAGTGGAAAATCTCTGAAAACATCTTGTGCTATTACAGGTTGAACATTTTAATTCAACTAATATTTCAAATTAGGCCAAATATCAGTTATGACAATTCTCTTATAGTCAAGTAATTCATAGACTTACGAGAGGTACTTGGTCTTACATAACCTTCAATCTAAAAACAGAAACAGATTCATATTAGATTTTGTGATTAAAATTTCATAACAGTTTCTACTGCAACTGCCTTTAGAAACAAGAACTTTTATTTATCCCAGCACAGTGTAGCCCACATAATCTGGTAAAAATAAATACCATTTGAGAGGACGTTTGCCTACATTTGAGAAAATTTAAGTTGCAAAAATTAAAAATCATTGAAGTAAAGCAATAAAATTTCTGAGCCACTCCGCTGAATTCAGACTGGACTTTTTCTATTTAAAAACCCCAACTTCTTAAAAATAAACAACTTCATTTTTTTCAGATGAATTTTAATACTACAGTTCTCCTCCCATATTTTTTAGGGCAACTTTAAGTTAAGTCTTATTAATAATACACTTCCTAGAAACACACAGAAATTTAACAGGCTTTGCCAGCAGTATGTTTAAAATTTACTAGGACAAACATAAATGCACAAAGACACGTTACCTGACACTTTAAATTTACTTCCAGTTACCTTATACATTTTTAATCCTTCAGTCTTCTCTAGCTCTGCTGCTATCCGTCTGAGAAATGAGATTTTGCATTCTTTAACTTCTGATGTCTTTCTCCTCATTTTATCTGGAAATTCTTTAGACTGTTAACAAAAACACCCTGAAATGGTCAATATCAAAATTCATCACAATAATAAAAAATTGGCACATTTCACCTTTTGGGCAAGCTTCCAAAGACTGGTAAACATTGTTCTGAATATTACAAGCTCGTTTCTTCTCTGTATACTTAAATTTTTGTGTTAAGCTTACTTAAGCAGTTTTCAAAAGAAAAAAAAAGGGTACTGTGCAAAGCTTGCTACCGAAAGATATCGTGCTCTATACCACATCCAGGAACACCACAGGCATGCTGAGGAGTGAGACAGAACCATGGTGTTCTAGGAACCTGATCCTGGAGACAATCGAAAACACTTAGGAACAGACTTTGAGCAGATACAGACACTCACCCCTGGATCGCGCTGCCTCAGCAGCTCACGTCTTCATAGCTATTCATCCTGATCTGACCCATGAAGAGTCCATCCTACGAGTATTAGCAATTTACCGTATAGAGGTTTAAAGGTCAAACCTGACGTAAGTATTTACAGAAGAAAATAAAAGGGATTACCCTAGAGAAATTGTGATCAAAACACGTAAAAATTACTCACGATGTACGCTCTTCTGTGTTTATATCCACTCAGGTGTTCTATCATAGGTGCCATCTCTGTATTAAACCCACACAGCTTGCACTCATAATGTGGCTCTTTTCTTCCTTCAAATCTCATTTCAACCACATGTTCTAAACCTGCAAAAACAAGAGTTGGAAATACCTGTATTTTAGTACAGACCGCTATAAACAAATGTATTCTTTTCAATGGTGCTTAAATGAATAAATAAAAGTATTCCATTTTCAGAATTTCCACACTTCTTCAGCATCACTTTGACACTTCACTGGACTTATTACGCATTATCAGTTAGATTTTTCTCTTTACAATGCTTTATTCTGAAAGGAAAGACGCTGTCTATGGCAGATTTGCAAGCCTGCCAAAAAAAAAAAAAATTTCATGTACCTTTATCCTGCCTGGGTTATTTTCAAAAAACTAAGAAAAAGCCTTCCATTCAATACACTCATGTAAAAGAATTCATGGAGAAGTGCATATAAAAAGAGAATGAGAACAGGAAATGCCATGCAAATGTCTTGATTAAGAAACTGCATTTAAGCTATTTAGTCAAACATAATTTGGACAGTGTCTGAGCAGCACAAATCATACTGAGGACAGACAATAATCACTTCACCAAACTGAGTCCTCCATAAGCTAAGAATCTTCCACAAACTTTTAAGAATGACAGGAATGAAAATGGGATTTTTATTACTTTTTTCCTAGAAGTGACTGAGACTGTGCCTTAGAAATATTCACAAATCTCTAAATTTAAGGCTTATACCTCACATGAAAAGTTTTGCTCTGAACAGCTTAACTGTAACAAGTTTCTGAGCAGCTTAAAACAAACAGGAAAAACCTGCAGCTGTTCCCTATTACCATACTTTCCAATACCATGTATTTGTGATGGGTTGACCCCAGCCAGAAGCCAAGCACCACCCAGCTGTTTGCTCACTCAGTTACAGCCCCTCAGCAGGATGGGGAGAAAATAGGAAGGGGAAAATTGAGAAAACTCAGGGTTGAGATAAAGACAGTTTAAGAGATGAAGAAGAAAAAAAAAAAACTGATGCAAAAACCAGCCACTCACCTCCCTACAAGCAGATCAATACCAGACAGCCCCTGAAGAGCCACCTTGGAAGCTAAACCCCCACCCCAGACCCCTTTTTTTTTTCTTCTTTTACCTCATTTGTGATTGCTAAGCATGACATTATGTGGTACAGAATATCCTTTTAGCCAGTGTGGGTCAACTGCCCTGGCTGTGACCCCTCCCAGCCTACTCAAGGGGTGAAGGGTGGGGACCCAGAGTGAAATAGGGTCTTGATGCCGCTCAGCGACAGCCAAAACGCCAGAGTGTTAACAACACTGTTTCAGTCACCAGTTCCAAACATGCAGGCTGCTATGAAGAAATCCAACTCCATCTGAGACCCGCTGCATTATTCCACTGCTAAATCTTAACTCTACACTCTCACCAAATGAACTAGGTATACATGAAAGGAACACTGCTATTCACTTTTATTAAAAATGCTGTGCTCTTTAATATGAATACTGTACATAGAGCAACAGCAAGACAACTCACTAAACAGATAAATCCTCTGCTAATGCTAGGAAATCTGCTACTTTGCTCCTCATGAGGGAACACATCTCTCTAGGTCACTAGCACAAACTAGCAACACAAAGGCCACTGACAAGCACAACTGCTTATCCTCTCCTGAAGGCTGCCTAATCTAGCAGTAAGGAAGAAAGAAAAACCTTAAAATTCATCTCACTACTTTGAGTATTCTCAAAGACAGTGAGGAAAAATATCTCACTAAACAGATACACCAGGGAGTCATGCTGCCATCCAGAGGGACCTTGACAGGCTAGAAAGCTGGGCTCTTAGGAGCTTCATGCAGTTCAGCAAGTGGGAGTGCAAAGTCCTGCACCTGGGGAGAAGCAACCCAGGTACCTGTATTTGGTGAAGGCTGACCATCTGGAAAGCAGATTGGCAGAAAAGGCTCTAGGTGGACACCAAGTTGAAGATCAGCCAGCAGTGGGCCCTTATGGCTAAGAAGGCTAATGGTAACCTGGGCTGTACAAGGTGTGTAGCCAGCAAGTGAAGGGAAGTGATCCACCCTCTCCACTCTGCCAGTACAGCCATGTCTGGAGTGTTGTGACAGTTCTGGGCTTCTCAGTACAAGAGAGATGGGCATACGAAAGGCCGTGAAAACGATGAATGCACTGGAGCATCTCTCCTTCGAGGCTGAGAGAGCTGAGATTGCTTAGCCTTGAGAACAGAAGGCTCAGAGAGGATCTCGACAGCATGTATAAATACCTGAAGGGAGGGTGCAAAGAAGAGAGGGCCAGGCTCTTTTCAGTGGTGTCCAGTGACATCACAAGAGGCAATGGGCACAAAGAAACACAGGACTTTCCCTCTGAACATCAGGAAACACTTTTTTGATTGTGTGGGCAACTGAAGACTGGCACAGGTTGCCCAGAGAATTTGTAGAGTCCCACTCCTTAGAGATACTCCAAAGCCAGCTGGACATGGTCCTGGGCAACCAGCTCCAGGTGATGCTGCTTGAGCACGAGGGATTGGACCAAATGATCTCTAGAGGTTCCTTTCAACCTCAACCATTCTGTGACCTGTGAAAACCTTCTTTATGAAGACAGCTCCTTCAGGAACGCACTGTCTTAACAATTAAGGTGTATAAGAGAGGTTGCTTTTATAGAACTCAGTGCAAAAAACTAAACTTTAAAATGTGCAAGAGATAAAATATATTCTATATATTATTCAATACATTTAAAGAAAATGAAACAATATCTAAAATTCCATCCTTTTATTCCAAACCAAAACCCATTTGGTCACAAATTCAACAGATGTGCCATTAAGAAAACAAAAAAACATACCAACTAGAGGTTCCTCTCTTTTGGGATCACTCATAAAATCCTTCAGACAGGTTATGTCCTTTGTGAGTCCTCTCTTCACTAAAGTAAAAAATATACAAAGAGATATTACACAATAGACAGTCTGCACATAATTTCCACAATCTTAAAGGAGTTTCTAATGGAGACTTAAGGGGGACAAAATTAATTTCCACTCTGAAACGCCTAAGGAAAATGGGCAAGATCTCACAAAAAGATTCCAAACACTCTGTTTTCTGGAACAATTTTACACACAAGGAATTAATTCCTTCAAGAGAACCAAGTAAGCAAAACAGACCTTCTAACACAATCCAGTTTACTGAGGAAAGATACCACGTTTACATTCGTAGCATGCCCCACCCCATGTCAGTTCACATTAAAATAAGGAAAAATAAAAACAACAAAAAAAAGCCAAGCCACCAAGCTCCTTCTTCCCCTAAAACCCATGTACTCAAGTAGCGCACTGAGACTGCTTGTTTGGAGTCCAAAGTCCATCAGTCATATTGCTTTCGGTGTAATAAGGAATGCATAATCTTCACTAATACAGCAAATGCCTCTTGTACTCCGGGCAGACCAGAAGCTGTGCAACCAGTTAGTACAGTTACCCTGAACTAGCAGTGTTTCAAACACTGCTTTATCTTGCTCCCCACAGAGTTTTAATACCTTGGGTTTTGCACTGCCTAAAACACTTTAAAAATATTCCTGGTCAACTCAGAGCATCAAAGTTCAGCTACGTGTATCTGTAAAACAATCCCAGAGGCATTAGGTGTATTCAAGCGCTGGCCATCTTAAAAGAGCATGCGAAGGGTTAAAACACATAGTTTTAATCTGAGGGGAAAAAAAATGCAGAAATAGAACTCATCTCTTTAATTACATACAGCTGTATTTTGACTGACTGACGAATTTTCTAAGTAGAACACTGCTAGTTTCTTCAGACTGGAACAAACAAGTAGAAATACCACAAGCACTGAAATGTTACTGTTATTCTTTCCCCCAAGAATGCCAAGTTATGGTTTAAAAACCTAACAAACAAAACTTTGGAAGGATAGGGAATTTCATGCTTGTTCTTCAATATTCGGTGCATTAAGAATATGCTTGTGCTGCCATCAAGTCAAACTCCAGGGCTGCACACAAAAAAAGTATTTCACAAAGTTCCAGCATTAGTGTATATAGAAAATCTCTTACGATTTAATTGTGATATAAAACACCCGATGGGACACCTCCTGCCACAGGAACACTGTGTCCCTTTCCCACCAAAGCTTCACAGTCTCAAGATCTTTATCGTTTTGGTTTTTGTCTGAGATGACATGCAGCAATAGCATAGTGCGACAGAGTCGACATCTAAGAAGTTGGTGCCACATAACGAACCTCAATTTTTTTACTGACACTCAACGATTTTTACCCGCCCTTCAATGTAATATGCAGTTCTCATGCATTTGTGCCTGTGCAGTAGCTCTCAGTGAACTGGCTCTCTTGGTGAACTGGCCGTCCCCAAGCTGACAGTGAAAGGCATGAGGACTTCTGGGTTTCATCAAACTTTCACTGTATATATGTGTACACACATGCATGCTGCAAAACTTTCTGTTGAAAACTTCACCAGATAAAAAAATTAGTTAGATTCACTTGATATCAGCTGTCATCCAGAAGACAGAAACTGTGTCTCAGGTTTGAAAGTCTTTATGAAGTGACAAGTGTTTTCACAGATTCTCCTAAGATCTTTTCTTATATAAATTAACTAGTGCACAAAAGAAAAGCGATGGTTCAAACTTTTGGTGAATTGCACTGCTTCTTCCCAAATCATATTCCATCACCTGCTTTGGACACCATTAAAACAAAACCACTGATTTTGAAGTTGCATCTGAAAAGAACATCAGCTACCTGGTATCTGTGCTTCATACTTCATCAGAGTTCGGACTGGAGCTGGAGGACCTAGGATAATAGTTTGACAGTCAGACCACTTGTCACTTGCTTTTATTAAGTACCTCATAGAGCGTCCAAACAAGTTAGAGAATAGAACAGTTATCCTCATTTTACAGTTTAACAGAGGCTCAGTAATAGCAGTATTCTACCTTGGTACGCTTTCCTTTTCTACCTTTACTGCTCTAAGCATGACATACTCTTCATTTCCACCCCCCTTCTCCACCATACTCCAAACACGTCACAGCAGCATAGAGTATTCAAGTTTTATTTGATTTTTAAGTGCTTTTCATATTGCCTAGTTATTTTAATTAATTTAACTATTCAGTATTTTGTGCCTGATAGTCAATCTGTGTTACAGGAACTGGACAGAAAGCTTCTGCTCTAAACGTTTAGAGCCTAAACACAGTCCCAGAGATGATTCAGGTCATTCAACTGCATCTCCCTGCACACATTCTTAAGCACTCCGAGCTTCAGATTCCCTTCTTTTGAAACTTGTTTCCTGTGCCCTGCTCTTCTCCCAAATCCAGACACAGACACCCCACAAGCACATTTTAACAATGTCCTCAGTATTTGCTAAGTTGCAGGATTCAAAATTAAAATTAAAACAAGATGACACACTAGTACTCATTTACTGGAAAAAGTGAAAGTTTAAGTTAAGCTATGGATTTGCCCATTTAATCCCTATTTTTGAAGTGAAGTTTTCCATAGCCATGGCAAATAGAACGCATTGCATACATCACCGGTTTTCTCCTTTCTGCACAAGATAGGCAGTTAAGAGGTACGTATCAAAGCTGCAAATCAAATCAAAGTTGCAAACACCTCTGCAATATTAACATAAGGGAGGGGCACGAGAAGACCTCTCTCCCTTGATTTCTAATAACTATTTATTCATCTTTTCCAGTAAAAAGCTTCCAAGTCTCCAGTAGCATGAATGAAAGACGATCTCCAGATACTCTGCGATTACAAGAATTACTTAATTCCAGAGCTGTTCAGTTAGTACCTGAAGCCCAAACTAGATTCCAGGTTCGGCATCTGCAGTCTGACAATATGGCCACATGCTAAATGACATGAACAGGTATCTGTGAAATCAGATTTTTAGTACTTTCTTTTCTGTTTACTGCTAATTGTATTTGCAGAGGATTGCGCCACAAGCAGTTTACAGCGCTGTCTGCCTTAACACAGCTGAGGTTTACAAGTATGGACAAGTTGAAAGTCAAGTTGGAGCTGCTACTATCACCAAAGGTAGCACTCTGGGGTTCTGAGACTACCTTTTCTTATTTAAAAGAAAGTAGGCATTTAGCAAATGTTTAACAAAGCAGTTATGATCTTGAAGACACTCTCCCATTCAGTAACAGCAGGCTTCCAGGCTAACATTTAATTCACTTTCATTAGCCACATGGTTTTGTAATGGTATTGATAATCTAGGTTATATTTCTAAGGCATTCCAAAACCAAAACACAACAGTATTTTCCCTTAGAGCATATCAGACTGAGCAATGAGCTGAAAATCGGCTGGGCTGCCAGGCTCCAAGGGCAGCAATCAACGGCCCAGCCTCCTGGTGCTCAGTAACCAGCAGAGTACCCCAAAGAATGACTCCAGGGCTCACAATGATGAGCATCTTCATCAACAAACAGGTTGAGGATGCAGAGAACACCTTCGGCAAATTCACAGTCAATAGTAATTTACAGGACACAACTGATGTCACAGCTTCAGCTGAGGCAGACCTTGGGAACATTAACGATTAAAGAAAAGTCAGAAAAATCTAAGTATTGTAGAGTTCTGCAGCTGAAATAATCCCATTCATGACTTCTGGTGGACCGTCAAACAGAATCTGAGTCAGCTAAGCTGAATATTGGCCAAAAACAAGCCTCCCATAAACTAGGCCAACTCCATATTGAGACACTGCAGAGGCAGCATACTTCAGAGTATCTTATCCTCCATTATTTGGGGCTTCTGAGGCTGTCTAGTTCCACCCTTCTCCAGCTCAAGTGGGACGTGGACAAAGCAGAGGGTCCAGCAGAAGAGTACCAAGACAAACAACCCAGAGCAAATAACCTACGAGAACAGGTTTGTGAGCTGGACTTGCTTAGCCTGGTGGAGGCTAAGAAGAGATCTAGTAGCATGGATACCTGAACAGCAGCTACAAAGATGAGTCAAACGCTTTGGGGGTGTGACAACAGCCTAACAAGTAGCAGCCAGAAACAGTTGCTTAGGAGTCACAGATTAGATGTTACAATGAAACTCCTCTTTAAGGCAGAGAAGCAACTACAGACTGACTAAACACAGGTAGCAGACTCTCTGTCCTTGGAGGTGTTCAAGGCTTCACTAAGCAAGTGGCGATCCAACACTGGCAGTAGTCCTGCCTCAGTCAGGAAGTTAGGAAATCACCCAATCAGTCTCAGGAAATCCCTCCCAACTAACGATTTTTTAGTAAGTGCTATTTTCCAGATACAGTTATGTATATGACCAAAAAAATCCCTTGCCTTTCAATATTCAAATGTCATGGTGCAAAACATGATTGTGCTTCATCTGGTACATCTACAGCTGTATTTGCAATGCACACACATTCCTAATGATGGCCAGAAATAAAACAGCTATATTTCAAAACTTAGGGACAGTTTCAGATGTTGCCAATTCAGTTACTTGGTGACAACAAAGAGATACTGGACTCCAGGGCTGCAGATTCACTTTTGACTACAAGAGGTGAGTGCACGAAGACTCTGTATTCCGTTGTTTGGGGGAATTCCCCAAAAAGAGGTGGTAACGGAGCTGAAGCAGTGTTTAATCTCACTACTTTGATTACTAAAGAAGAGAAAATGTTTCAGAAACTCATCTGTAACTCAGAAAAGAGCTTTCAGGTTTCCTTTCTTTGAAAAGGTAGCACCCCAAAATCTTACGCGTACTAATTAATGCTTGACAGACACTGGGCATGGAGGGACATGTTTCAATAAATTTATGCCATAAAGCTGAAATGCTTGTCGGGACACGGATAAAGTTGTCATTGGTGAACCCAAGGCAGAAAGAATCCATGACATTTGTTCCTTTACCGGTGTAAAAACTTGCAGTCAGTGCTGTTAAATAAATGCAACATATTTTCATACCGATTCCTCCCCTTGACTCCATGCTTTACAGAATGACCATAACGAAGTTTCTCCAGTCATGGCACTACTTAAAACCTTTAAGTTGAAGAACGTAGTTGCTGGATCTAGCAACTTGCATTTTAACACCTACAACACCACTTTTCATTTGTACCACTGCAAGAGAAGTACTGCAAGCTAACACGATGTCTTCCTCTAATGCAAGAGAAATTCGACAAACTGTGCAAAAAACCCCATTTATCCACTCTTTTGTGCCCAATGTATTTCTCCAATAAAGCTAGGCAGCCTGGAAAGGGCTTTAACAGGGCTCATACTCTACACTATGCCTCCTACCTGAGCTGCCTTGTTTTAGTAATAAGCCACTGAATTTTGCTATTGCCAAAGGATCCTTTGCCTAACACACATATTGGCATTCCCCCACCATTTAACGCCTCTGGCTCAAAGCAAAAAGCTTTCCAAACTTCTGTCTGCTTTGATCAAAAGGTCCCAGGAGAGAAAGCAATGTTCAGTCTCCACTCCTCCTCATCCCTAAACACATATACGTGCCACTGCCTCAATCAGAGCCGAGAGTTAAATTGCACAAAGAAATCACATCTGATGATACTAAATTGAGCTTTGACTTAACTCTCTTAGTGAAGTCCCAGAACTTCAGCATCTTCTTTTCCCACATCTTCCATTAGGTTGCTCTCCTCTGAATTGCTGGAGAGCAGGGGAAAAAAAACAACTCAGAAACCCAATTCTGTCATCACCAAAATAACTTGATAGTTTTGCCATACGGAAACACATGTGGTATCCAGATGTCTTTCTTACAGAAAGCACTACCCCTCCAAACACCATCACCTGGAAATAGATGGATTTCCTGACTTAACTGATTTCAAAGCCAACAACACTGTACAGTTAAACCAGTTACTCATGCTCATCACTTCTGGATTATGAACAGTTACTTCTGATGAGTTCAGAGAGGAGACTGTACATGGCACATCCCATTTGAGACACTCAGAATCCAAATAATTTGTCTTTTTAATTTTGGCTTACAAATGACAGGAATATTGGTGGTGTACTCCCTACTGACAGAGCAACTTTTTAATTCTGCAGCAAGGAGGAAACTGCAGATGTTGGTGTAAAACATTTCATGTATGTCACACCTCATCCTCTGAAGTACCTGTTCCTCTTGGACAGTGCACATTTCAGATACTTGTAAGGTTTTCTCCTAAGTGATTTCCAAGAAAACTCTTTCTTCACTTTGACAACATCCATACATTTCTGTTTCTGGCTCTCTGAACATGCTGCCACACTTCACTCTCACTGGAGTATTTGGTAACACAAACATTCTAACACATTTGCAGATCCAGCAGCAGTAACAGGAGCATCTCATTAATTTACATCCTGAAATAATACTAAACTCATACTTTACATAACACACCTAAGAATACCCATATTTTCCAGGCCCATTCACAAGACTTCATTAAACTCCACAAATGCAGAACAACTTTTGTTCATGCTTACTGTATGTGTCCACAAAGTGTAGGAAAAAAAAAAAAGCTTTTCTACCTATAAAAACACCACAAACCAACACAACTAAAACATACAAATAAACTTTAAGGCCAAATTCCAGCTTCTTTGAGACAAACTGTAACAGTGGCTTGCAAATTGGCCTTCCACATCTGATCTTCAGTGAAGCAGAATTTAATACGGATAAAATAGAATAAAGCAGACATCAACGGTATGAATAATCATTTCATATTAGATGTAAGAGATGTTGATTGCTTCAAAATTACTGAAACACAGAACTTTCTGGATTAAAGCACTCCTTGCTATGTTCCTTACATGCAGTATCCCATGATGTTGGGACTCCTCCAGAAGTTAGCTCTAACTTGTTTACTTTAATAATCAGATATTTTAACTTATCTCTTCTTGTTCTGTAAGATAGATACATTACAGCTCAAAGATTCTAACCTATGACCTTTCCAGAAATGCAGTGTTTATAACGAGCATACATTCTTGACCCGAATTCTGCATGGAAAGCTGAGCTCGTAGTTCATTAAACAGTACCGTTTCCTACAGGCACAGGTCTTTGCAACAGGTTCCTGTATTCCACCACTCTTTTTAACAGTCTTGCTGCCACACCTTCTGTCCTCTTATTCAAGTCTCACCTTCTGTCCCATGCATCTTTCACATTAATCCTCCAAAATTAGATTTTTATGGTCTTGAAGAAAGAACCTCTTCAGTTAATGAGTGTTACTGCTAATGACTCTTTCTGGCAAGAAGTACAAAGAAATCTCTAGAAATTGACTTCTACTCAAAATGCTAGGCCAGAGCCAAACAAATCTGTTGTTGTTGTTGAGGTATAAATACAATTTTGGACTGCTCAAATCCATTGGATTTTGAGGACATCTATATGTTTTTAGAGGTTTTGCAGAAATTCTGTCAAGGAACTTCATTACCAGTATTTCTTAAAGGAAAATATCTGCATGCAGTATTCATGCCTACTGAGGCAACATGTCTCATAACTGTTCACACACTTGAAGGATATGTCTTGCACTGATACTCTCTTGTCAACACCAAATTAAGAAAGTAGCTAATGAAGCCCAGTTTTAGAAAATGGATTCTGACCAGTGCTTTTCCAAATCTTTCTCTTGTGTTGATTCTTCAGAGTCCAGGAAGTGGAGAAGTTGACCTGCAGCACTTCCCTCAGTAGAAGATTGACATCATCACTCTTCTCTGCAGACATGTATTTTCGGGAACTCTTGATGCACTTGGTTCAAAAAGGCTGAGAAGCTCAAAAGATACTGGGGAACAGATGACAAAGCCAGAACATAAGCCTTGTTTCTTCAGAGAGCAGGCTAAGAAGATAAAGTAGAAGTGAAAGGCTTATTTCTTGTGATGACTGACTGTACAACCATTTTGCTTCTTAATCTTCTCATTGGTTTTTATCAGTATTCCCGTATCTGTCAATGTTCTCTGCTTCCCATATTTTAAAAATCTTGTACGTCACCAGTGCCATTACAACAAGATTTCCATTTCCACTGCGATCTAGTTATATCCCGTGTTTTCAACCTTTCACCAGAAGTCTTATTCTCATTGACGTATGACAGTCTGGACTCACGTTCTCAGTTTCTGAGGGAAAAGATACCCCAACAACAGAGTCTACCTCAAACAGATCTTTACTGCTCCATGTCCACTATAACAAAGAGAGCAGAGCATTCCTGTGATACAGCTAGGCAATTCCAGCCTCGGTAGAGCTGCATCTGCAATAGTGCTGAGTTAGCCTGATGATTTAGCTTCTTAGCACACTGCCTGAAGCTCAGCACTGAGTGCATAAAGCCGACAGACAAGTAGGAGACAGTTTAGCCCGGGAAGGTAAGAAACCGAAATACTGACTATCCACCCCTCCACTAGACAGATAAACAAATATTTAGATGTGGAAAGACATAATTAAGGTTTCATGCTGTAAAACATTTATTTGCCTGGCAGTTCACTGGATAAAAATCTTGGAATAATGTTCAGCATATAAAGAGAAATAGTTATAGACACAAATCTGACAAATGCAAATACCTGAACTACTAGAAAAAGCAACAAACACTAAAATCCCCAAGCAATATCTATCCTAGGAGGCTGGAAAGAAAAAAGTGTTATACTTACAATAGACAGTCTTGAGTCTCAGGGATTTCTCTTTCTTTAGTTATGAAGACGCAAGTCATCCAAAAATAAAATAAGAAAAAGAAATTAATGTGCTGCACCATTTGAAGGAAAAGCTCTGTACTTCCTAAGAAGCCGTTGCAGATGAATTACGTTACAGGCCAAAGTTTCCATTAACAAACAGGAAAAATGAGAGCCTTTATGATTTTCTGCAAAAGCTGGAAGTACTGACAAAAGTGTACTGACAGTTAATACAAGGTTAATATCAAGAAAGCCCTGTTATTAATGAAGTTTTAAGACATTATTATGGCTTGAAACATATCTCAAGGACACCATAATCTTCAGTTCTGCGTGATTACAGCTCCTAAAGTTGTAGTTTGCCACAAAAAAGAACAAAAAGAAAACTTGCCCCACAAGGAAAAAAAACGAATTAACCAAAAGCAGCTCCCCCACCATTTTGAGCCTTAAGTTTTAGCCAAATCTCCTGAAAGTTCCCGTTCTTCATTATATAAATGAAGAGTAGCTTTAATCAGCTCAATTCAGAACAGATCGCTCTTTTGGCAGAATCTAAGGAGAAGATGAACTTAAATTCCCAATTCAGAACATGGCTAAAATGATCCTGACTCATTCTGAGAAGTTCTTGGCAAATAAAGACAACTTGCCGTTCACAAGCGTGAAACAATAAGCACTGCATTCTCTCAGTAAAGCAGCTGTCATCTCAGAGTAATCTGTGGAGTGCTGTATTTTCAGAACTCGGTGGCATGGAAGAGATGCTGCCCATCAACGTGACAATTCAGTAGGAAACAAGACTTTCACCTGTTCTTCCTATAAAAAAGGAAGTTACCTGAGTCCCAGTATTGCCACAGATAGTGGCGTGGTGGTGTAAGAGCTCAGCAGGATTTTATAAGCTTAGAATACAGTGGCTGTAGTTATGTTACTGCAAGTAACATAACTTGTCACTCGTTACTTGTCATTCTATGGAGTTTTACAACAAACAGCTGCCAACATCTGACTTTTCAGACCAGTGTAGAAAACATTAGCAACTATGAACTTGCTGCTCAAAGAGAATTTCTTCCTGACCATTTTCAGACAATCAACTTTGACTGCGTTCAGATTAATGCTTTTGTTAATGTTAGAAATGGAGTTCCACAACCAAAGCTAATGGGTCCATTTTACTTGTGACCTTGTCTTGAGGTTTCTTACCAAAAAAAAGCAGGAAGCAAAAACAGGAATGAATCTTCATCAGGAAGATTCTCACACGTTAGGTAAGAAACTGTCCTGGGGCAAGTGTTGCAAGCAAGTTACAGTAGCTGTTTTTGAGCTACGACTATGACAAATTAGGGTAACTTCCAACAGACTGTCTAACTTTGAGAAGCCAAAAAACTGTGCTGGGTTTTTAGGATTCAAACGTCCCACACAGACTGTAGTCCCTAACGGCTTTTGCATAAATTAGTTTTCCACACAATTCAAGTTCACAGGTTATCTAAAAAAAGTTTCACATGCATACTTATGTATTATACAAACATAACTGAGTTGTTCAAATACACCCTCAAAATCCTATTAGCTAGATGTCAGCAGCCCATATACCGAAATTCTATTTATTTTAATTCTTCAAGCTCATACCAAGCAAATCAAGGTTTTTTGCAAAGGAAAATCTCTACAGTTTGAGCCTCTGGATCATGAAGATGCAGATCATAACAGCATACTTCTTGAGACCAAACATAAACAATACAACAGCAAGGGAGTGTTCCTGTAACTGAAACCTAGCTACCTTAACATTCTGAACATCAACACAAACATGTCCAACTGAAATGCTTTTCCAGCACAATTGATTTTAATGCCATGAAAAGGACAGAAAAGTTGCCTGTACATCAGGTATTTTCAACCACAGGCTCTGATACACAACAACCTGGGGCAAGAGGTATAGCAAAAATGGGAACACTGAAATGAAGACAAAAATTCACACATCTGAACATTCCTTGTTTCTAATGAGGTTGCAGAGCCCTGAATGCAGATTCCTCTCCTTCTGAAACACAGTAGGCATTTCTACCCTATCTATTCCCAGATAAAAAGGGAGGGCAAGGAACTCTGAATCCTTGATAGAACCAAAACAATCTTCATCTGTGCTCCACATATGGTTCATAGAAGAGGCAATACTCTTTTGCTGGTGCCACACCTGCCAAGAGCTGTTCAAAACACATGGGGAAAAAAAAAAAAATATCCCACTCTAGATCCTCTCTAGCAAACTGAGCTCATCAATAAAGCTCTCTGCAAAACCAGAACAAAATACATGTATAGCACCATATTCCAGGTATATGGACAGCAGCTACATTTTATCTGGAAACTAGGTTTTTACTCAGCTGTCAAGGAAACCCAAACCTACCCACCTTTCATGCATTTCCTCTTATAGGCTTGGTTCAATGAAAAGTATTAGTAAACCTTTATATAAATGTTGTTTTCTAACCACTTTACCATAATGACTAAAAGTAACATTCAAGTGTTTTTTAAAACAGATAATGCAAGCCAATTCCAATTTCCAAAGAGCTAAAAACTATACAAACCTGTATGAACGCAATTTTGTCTTGAGGCATTTTCCACCCCCAACAATGCCTATTCAGCAACAAAACCACAAAACCCACCAGCATCAACAATACAGAGGCGGTCACAAGGCACTCAATGCACAAGATACACACGGCCTTGTACTGCGGTCACCCCAACCCCACAATCTTTTGTCCCTCAGTACTTTTTACAGGGGTTTGGTCTCATGAATTACCAGCACCAGAAAAAAATGGACACATATTCTGCTTTTTATTCAAACTCCAGTTCCAGGACGCAGGAGGCACCGCAGTCATGAACACGAGACCTGCTCCAAAAGTAATGCCTATTTTATTGTGTTGGCCTACAACGTCAGAGGTAGATGTTGGTGGTCTGGCAGTCGAGGTTGAACCTTCCTGCCAACATTCAGTTAAATATCGTCGCCGTCTGACAGACGGCAGCAGAGGGACAGCCTGACAAAATGGCATCTGACATGGCAGTGTGTACGAAGCAAAGGTGTGCGACTGAATTCCTCCATGTGGAAAAACCTGCACCCACTGACATTCATCAACACTGCTGAATGTTTCCGGAGACCAAACAGTGGGTGTCAGCACAGTGAGGGG
The DNA here is from genome assembly GCF_000710305.1 of Buceros rhinoceros silvestris. Classification (NCBI taxonomy): domain Eukaryota; kingdom Metazoa; phylum Chordata; class Aves; order Bucerotiformes; family Bucerotidae; genus Buceros; species Buceros rhinoceros. Next base: position 4,728 of record NW_010424043.1, on the reverse strand, counting down.
GTGGGTGGCACATTACAGCAGTGGAGACAGAGACAGGGGGTCCCCTCCGGTGGGGCAAATTTTGATGGGCACAGTATGCAGGCTCTTGTTCATTGTTGGGGAAAACGCACAGCCAGTGGTGGGGACTGGGTCGAAAAACAGTGTTTTGTAGCTGAGAATTTGCTCCATCAAATAGCGTTATTGTGCTCTCTGTATCTGTTGTAGTTTCCATGAAAACAAATAGGAGGCAGTACTTTCAGAGCGACCTACGTATACTGTCAATTAAGGATTCAAAGATGAGAACTTACTTTAAGTTTCATATAATCACAGAATGCAAGCTGCAACAGTTTTATCATTAGATATCTGATCATCTGTTATTTGACTAAAGCAACTACTCTGAGACTTGTTCAGAAAAAAAAAAATATTCACATAAATTCCAAAGTGTAAACAGAAAAGGCCTCAAATAAACAAAACCTAATCTAGTAACAAACTAGGGGGAAAGTCATTGCACTGACTAATCATTTGCCTGAAATATTTTTAAATTACTTCTATTTCATGATGCAATATGTCATCCAGTCTATTTCAATCCCTTGAAATCAATCACCATCAATCCAGTGGGTTACAGAGCATTAAGCCTGCAAATACTCAAATAAAAATAGAAATGAAACAGTTCAGGACTCATTTTTTTGTAGGAATATAGACTCAACTTAATCCACCGAATTATCAGCCTTCAAACACAGTCAGAGGAATTCCACAAGGCTTTAGGCTTATTCTTTTTTAGTTTAGGTAGTAACTTCTGTCCGATTTACAACAAATCTGGGTAGTCTGCCTAAGCTGCCATGAAGAGACAGATGTTATTTACACTTTCCCCACCAGCAGCAAATGATTTAGGCACTGTAAGTTCAAACATCCAGAGCGAGAGTTGGTACAGGAAAAACATCCAAAAAATCTCCCACTCATCAAAAGCAATATTCCTGGAGCCTGAGGGGTGTAACACATACAAATCAGATTTCCTCAAAAAAAGTTGTCTTAATTCTTTCATTATACACAGGTCACTAGTAAAAACCTCCCTAGTTTTATGGAAGTAATGCATTCAATACAATTTACCCAAGAAGCAGGTGTTTGGGAAGCAGCCTCTTTCCAAAAATTATACATTTATTATACATGCTACTGTTTAGGAGTTGATGGTACCAGTGTACAGGTGAACAAAACAATCTCAACATACAGAGATGAAATAAAAACAGGCAGAAGTAACCTAAACAAATATCTTAGGCACCCACCCAAAAACCAGAATAACCAAACTACCCAGGTGAACAGAGAAAGAGAGATACAGCAATCATGTACACAAAGTCAATGAAATATTCCTATAAATCCATCAAGATACTCAAGCTTTACTAGTGCAACCACCCAAAACAGCACATTTGACTTTGTAGAGCTACGGGAAATGCAGGCAAATGAAATCAGAAAAATTTCATGTAGCATGTGTTTACATTTGTTTATTAGTATTCTCACAGTGACTATCGTTCTCCTGACGAAGAGTTATTTCTTGTGGTTTTGAAACCTCCTCTGGTGGAGGACAAGCACAAGAGTCCTTGCCAATGCCATTCTAAAAACAAATGGGTAGCTGAAAGAAGAGTCATCTGAAAAAAGTAATGGAAAATGGCTGGTCGTTTGGCCAGTGCTGCGATCTAGGTAAAGAACTACCAGCTTCTCTTTATTTTGTTGTGTTACCCACCAAAGGAGCACCTTTGGTATTACCCTCCAGTAAGGAACAAACTAAGAGCTCTTCACTATGAACGTCTACCCCCGTATCAAAAAGGAACACAAGCTCAGGACTTGTACGGTTATTTCAAACTCGGTGCTACAAAAACTTTGAGATAACTCAATGAATTCTGGTCATCTGCTAGAACATACAAGTTTTAATAATTCAAAGTGAGGAACTAGAGGTAATTGAAAACCATGATGATGTAATCTTGGGAGAGTTATTCCTACAGAAATGCAATCATGTGGCTTACCAGAACTCCACACACCAGCACTAACATTCAGCATCTGACAAGCACCCAGTTCTCAACCTGCCTCATTCTCACTCACTATCAGTTTGCAGTCCTTCATTAATTCAAAGTTTGACAGATGTAGCCTAGTGCACAGTGATTTCCAAGAGCGAAACAGAAACAAAACTATATTTTCTTAGAAAAATCTGCATAGATTTTCCACTTTAAAAGGAAGAAACAGCAATAACTGCAATGCTGTGAAGGTTATCTAGGAAATAAAAAAACAACTACAAAACCAAAGGAACTCCTTGCACCAGCAAGAACATTTGGCAGGACATGAAATACACTACAGTAAGTACAGCACACTTCTACTGGATGAACAGGGGACAAGAAAACTGAATCCTGGGGAAAAGTAACTGTTTGGAGGAAGTGGGGCCACTGACTCAAATAAGAATCGATGCTACTAAAGTGATCAGCAAACAGGTAACAAAATTAATTCTATTAATCTGTCTTGAAAACAAAGCGGTGGGGAGATGCCCCTCACCTAGAGCTGAAAGAAAAGCGATACACAAACATTTGAGAAATCAGTATTGCAATCAGTCTTTCATGTTACGGGTAGAATAGAATGTCACTACGATAACACCAGAGCAGGCACCTCAGTGCCGCAGCAATACAAACAATCTGATGACAGCAACCTTAAGTAAGAGAGGAAAGTACAGACGGCTGAGTAAGTCTCAACTTTACAAACTGGGAATGGGGAATTTTAAGCAAAATATAATCATCAGCCAATCAACAGTCAAAAGTTTAGTCAAACAGCATTTATAAGAGCCTTGTTTCTAAGTGCGGCCTCACAGAACGATGTCTGATAATTTAGGCACAAAACGAGCACAGGCAGTAAACCAGGGAGTTGCTACTGAGATGCTTCAAGCAAACAGAACCATTGACATGGTAGTTAAGCCTGTGTAACTCCTGCAGGAAACCTGAGCTGCTGTTACTCTCAAGTAAGAAGTAACCTTGTTTTATTCAAAGCACAGGTAAGTTATGCGGACTTGGAAAACTGAGCAGTACTTTCACCAACAGTATCCCAAACCAGAGGTTTGCACTCTGGCACCACTCGCGACTTCCATGTAATTCAAATGTCAACCGCACAACTAACACACATTTACCTCTAGATACAGTTGACGTGTCAAGTCATATCCTGTACAAAACAGAGTTATGAGATTCCCACCTCATCTTTTCCTTAGGATTTTTTCAAGCAAATTACTGTTACAGATCTACCAGTAAGTTAGATAAGCACTTGAAGCCACGTGAAATCAATTACTGAACTCAAGAAGAAACCCAGATTCATGATTAAATTTGCACATACACTTAACATGGAAAACGGTTACCTTTCTATGCTTTGCACCACGATAGTGTGACTGAAGACTTATAGAGCTCATACATGGAACTTTACAAACCTAGAAAGATAAATTGAAAGCACATCTTCAGTTATACTATGTATATTCTGTAGTTGGTGAGTTATAAGAACGAGAAATACATCCATTTCTACAGCATCACCCTCAAAGTCGTCTTTGGCTTGAACAGTACAAATTGCATGACACTTAGGAGAGCAGCACAGCACCAAAGCGACCAGACAGTATGCAAACCTCCTCAAAAGATACTTAAATATTGGTTTAAATACAGCAGGTGGTATGAACCTTTTAAGAACCACCCCCTTCACTCCTATCATCTGGATTCTCAGATTTCTCCAGGCTGGAAAGCCAACAAAAGGGCATGATCATGAACAAAAGGAACAGAGACAAAATTATGCCCTAGAATAACTGCATCTCCGTTCACTGTTACATCAAGGGGTTCAAAAAAACAATGGATAACGCATTTCATTAAGACCACAGACACACATATACCATTACAATAATTAATGGAAGACAATACACAGCTACAATTATTTCTTACTATCATTAGCTTGAAAAAGCAGTGACTAACATATGCTAATATTGCCTAGTCTCTTGACATACTGTCCCAGAAGCTTAACACACCAGAAAAAATCATCACTGCTAGAACAACATAAGATTGACAAACTTCACCTGTTCCAGAGTAGTAGCCTGTACAGATAAATGAGCCTTTAGAGTCGCCTAGGAGAAATACCTGTTAGAGCTCCGAAAGGCTACAAGTAAGGACATTATACTAGACACATGACTGCCCAAGAACAAACTGAATTCACCGAGTCCCAGGACAAGCAGGTCTTCCAGGGACTGACCACAATGTTCTCCACATTAACAGCTTCTCTCACAAGTTTGCTACACCCCACCTAGGTCAGGCCTGCAGCTCCAGAGCATGGGTTTAATACGTCAAGCCTGCATTTTAGCACGAAGGCTCGGAAGCCATCAAGAAACACACTCACTTTGCAATAAAATATTTTTTTTTCAGATTCCGGATTGCCATCTTCGGGCTTGACTTCTTCAGTCCCAGTGCTCATCCTGCAAAACTGGTTCACTGCACACAATGAGAAAGAAATAAACCCAACTCCGGCTTCTACGGCACTTTTCGGCAAACAGCTGGGGGCGGGAGAGAGACGTTAGTTGGATCCATTAAGTTGATTATTTCGCTTCAGCGCATTTCGAGAAGAAACCACATCTTTTATCTCCAGCACACCTTCACAGCCTTACGGTAAGGGCCCCCTCCCCGCTCGTCTTTCTGCGGAGGTCTCACAGCGAAGCCGGCCCTCCGGGAGTACCGCTGTCCGGCCGCACACACCCCC
>NW_010424042.1:0-11164 GCF_000710305.1 Buceros rhinoceros silvestris | reverse complement strand
CAGCTGCTCGCACAGGGGGGCTCCTTCCCCCCACTTCCCTCCTTCGCTGTGGACAGAACTTCACTTATTTTTTTATCCGCCCAGGAGCGCAGCTGCACAAAGCCCTAAGGCCAAGCATCACTCTTATCTTCACTGTTGGCTGCCTGCCCAGAGATTGACCTTGGACGAGACAGCCTGCTGCAGAACTTTATCTAAGCCCTCTCTTCTCCGTTTTTTTTTCCTTTAGGTTGTAACTATATGCATATGTATATATACAGAATATAGTCATATGTATGAATTCATTGTTTATTAAAGGTTTGTTTCAGTTTCTGAATTCAAACCGAGGTGTGAATTTCTTCCTTCCCCTTTTTAAAACCCTTCTGCCTCTGATAAGGCAGACGGAATCGTTATGGTGATTTGAGGAGTGGATACCTCGGACCCTCAACCCGTAACACTGGGAATACTGACTGGGAAAAGGGTGTGTTATCACTAGTGCAAGCAGTAAAAAAGCTGAGTGGATTTGCACAAGCCAAGATATGGCTGTCGGGGTCCTTTCCTTCTCTTGGAATCAGTAAAGAAAGAGACAACTCCTTCTGAGGAAACTGCACAAACCCCACTGTCCAGAAATGACCAAGTATTGGTCAGTTATTTACTTTTACTGAACAGACACTAAAAATATCTGAATTATGAAGGGATGTTAAATACAGACCCTCCTACCTTAGTCAAACCGAATGAACCCTCGCTTATTTCAGAAGCACACTTGTCTACAGTCGAATCAGATCTGAGTGTGGTTTACTGGTGCCTCTGCATTACGGGAAAGCCGAATTTTGCAACACTTAGCCATAGCTGTGGCTCTGGACAGAAAGATGGGAAGAACCAAGACTGTGAAAGGAGAAGACAGTGCTCAAATAGGGGAACTGTGAGTTCTGTTGTTAGCTGTGAAATTTGGAGCTCAAATTATATGCACCGACTCTTACGTGGTGTTTAAAGGAGCAACAGAATGGACAGGACATTGGGACGGTAACGACTGGCAAGCCAATCGAGTTCCTGTACAGGGAGCAGAGGACTGGAAACAATTATTAAAAGAATGATTATCAAATCCATCTCTCAGGTAAGGGTTCACCTACAAACTGGGGTTTCTAGGACCTACTAAAGCATGCATATGAAACTTATACCAACACATCAGAAAAGGATGACATGTAAGTGGTTGAATTGTGACTTGCATCAGGGGGTGTAATGTTGGTGGCGGCTCACAGTCTGTGAACAAGTTTCGGTGAAGTCTAATGCATGCAGGTGACTCACACGGGTTGTAAAAACGACGCAGCCTTGGATCGCCTTGAGGCCCTATCTGTGCCGAGACGACCCATGGGGAGCTGTGTAGGTAACTCAGCCCTGAGTTATGTCTGTAGGCCATAGACCAAAGAGGGCAGTGCTGCATCATTCAAAGAACAGGAACCTGAGCTGAGCCTTGAAATCACTCAACAAAGAATATGTTGCAAGTCTCAATCCAAACCATTCTTCAGCTGCCTGAGAAAGTCAGATGAAGAAAAGCTGGAGAGTTTCAATGCTGGTTTCAGCCAACAACCTTGTGTATGAAGACAATCCCTAGATCAGCAAAAGAGAAGTAAAAAGCAGAGCTTACAGAAGTGATCCTCAGCCAGGGATGAACAAAGAAAGGTAAGGGGGAGCCCCATTCCATTGCCAGAGGTAAACATTCCAGGTGGTATAATGCACTCAGGCACAGTCTTGTCCACAGTCACGTGTTATCAGGGGATAAAACCCCTAAGAGTCTGGTTAGGAGTTGGGACTCACCTCTCCAGTGCTCCGTCTTTCCTGCATGGAGACCCTTCTCTCTCGGTCAGGATAGTGACCAAGGTCACTTTTCTGGGATGAAGAGCCCTTACCTGGAGGGGTAAGTGAATGTTCAGCATGCGGCAAGATTGTAATGGTGGGTGATGAACCATCACGCGTATAATATTTAGTGCACTTTTTAGGTTGTTATAGAGTGTTGCTGCTTCTAGGTTGTAACAGCACATTCTTCTGTTGTATGCGTGAGAAACTGCAATAGCGGCGTATTAAACCTGTGAGGGGTGCTCAGATAAATTGTTTGCTTGAGCCCTTCAGCGAAGCCTGTAAGCAAAGTTCAAATAAATAGTTCTCTTGAGCCTTGCAGTCTAGTCCCTTTTTGCCACACCAGGACATTGTTCCCTTCCCATTTATGACATTCCAAAGTGGATTTATCTTTCTCTAGACGTCAATGAACATATGAACTCTTCAATATGAGAAGCAAAATGGAACGTTTTTAACTGAACTTTGCTTCTGAGAGGCACAAGTAACAAGTTGGGCACTAGTTTCTCTATTATCATCGAGTTTCTTGGAAGTAAAAGAGCTCTGAACAAGTCAGTGACTCTGAGACAAAATTAATGCCTTTTTAAAATTCTGTTCTGCCTATAAAATTAAATCTTGTTTTCCCTTTATGTGTTACATATTCAGTGTATAATAAGAATAAAGCTTCCAAGCTAGTTATATTCAGCTAGTTAAAATAGGCTCTTCCCTTCCTTCTCCCTTGGAAAATGACTATAACAAGTAACTTCATGGGTTTCCTCTCCATCTGTCTGAATAATTTCCAGGTTAGAGCTTACCTTGTAGAAAGAGATTTCCGGGAGGAGTGAAAGGACAGCCCAGACTAGACAACCTGACTCATCTCTCTAAAATCCTCTCCAAAAAAATATTTTCAGAGAAAAACAGAACTTTATCACCCTTCACTCTAAACTGGTATCTTTTTTTCCTGTAATTAGATGTTCTTTGATAAGAATGTTATTATTTACTAGTATGGATTGTGGATTTATAATGTCGTTAAGTATGTAGCTGTGCTATAAATGTTTGTTCATGCAAGCTTCACCAGAGCTGCCATGCTATGCATAAGCCTAATCCCCCAAGACATACTAATTTGTACTTAGACTCCATTCTGGATCAAGTTAGATCGTGTATTTGGCAGAGACATCGAAGGGTAGCTTAGCTACTGATGCTAGGGCCAAACTCCCATATGTAATATCTATATTTAAAAACCCCAAAATAACGATTATGTATTTTTCAGAAAAATTTATAAATGGAACATAAACAGGAAGTTTATTGTTGGTGCATTATCCCTGCAGCATTCAAATGCCTATTTTTTTTTTCCATTAAAGAGCTTTACAGTTACAGAAAATGAGCAAGTAAAGCTAATTAAGAAGGCTGCTGCAAAAGGTGATGGAGCTCAGGCAGTGGTAAAGGAAATGCACTACCATGGAAGACTTCAGGCTCACTGTTATCACCTAAAGCTGCTGAGCAGGTAGGGGTAAAATGGCTGGAACCTTTTTGCTCATCTTTTCAAACTGGTAAGAGCTGGCGTCCTTCCTGTGGACTCCTTTGTCATGCACAGGCAGATCCAAATGCAAATCCCTTCCTGATTTTGAAAGATGCTGCCCTTGCCTTGAGAAACTCATTGTCTGAAAGTAAATATTTTTGTCTAGAGCTTGCTGTGAGCTCCACTCAAAGATACATCGTCAAGTGAGAGCCAATAAACTAAGCTGAATTTCTGATGGAAACTCCCGTTCCTTTTTGTCTCTTTGATGCTGCCAGGTACGAAGGTTTGGTGGGGTTACTCCAGCTGCCAAAGGCCTTTAAGGTGTTTGGTAATAATTTGACATAGTACATGCTGAGGTCTTTGTGGATGCTGATTATTTTACACGGGGCTCTTCTTAATGAACAGCAACATACGAGAACTCCCATTGTGACAGGTGCCTTTATTTAAAGGTGCTTAAGCAAAAGGAATAAAGCGCGTGCAAGAACGAATCTGTTGAGGGTTACAGCTACCAGCTTTTCCATGCTATCCACAGAGATTTCAGTAAGAGCACAGAGTAAGTCTCTAGTTACATCAGTAGGGTTAAAAGATTGCCAGTGTTGCAAAGGATTTCTTTCATCAAAGCCCTTCTTTGCTGCTGCTTGCTCCATCCGCAGATCACGGATCAGAGGGCTGCTGATCTCCTGCCTCGGCTACGTCGCTGTTGCCTCTGTTTGTAGTAACGTACTTGTGTATCCTGCTGTAATATGGCTCTTGTGGATTGAAGGTATACGAGAATGAAATTTTCTTCCAGGCTTCATTACTGGGGGTCTGAATCGGTGCTTTGTCAGCAGTTTTAAAAAACCAATCCAGGTTGCTTTCTGCCAGCTTGGTTGCGTGCTCTTTAGCCTTGTCCTCAAAGAGCTCCCGTTCCTTTTTCGAGTAAATTTTGCAGAACCTGAGCTGAGGATATCTAACTGGGGAGCGACAGTGGCTGACACGTGGAAATCAGTGTCACAGTCGTGATGCAAGCTATCAGGAGCCATCCTATCAGCTTGGAAAAGAGATAGATAGGTTAATGGTGGTTTTGCGTCGTCCCGTGTAGGAGTATGAACATTGAAACAGGCATGAAAAATGTAAGCAAAGTCACCCTGGAGTGCCTGTAACAGCCTCACAGAGCTTCTGCACCCCTGAGCTGATCTTATTTGGATACTAAAAAAAACAGAAGGTAGAGGGCGGTTCTTTCCTTAGTTACACCCAGCTTTCTTATCTTTAAAGGCAAGACACTGAGCAGCAGTTTCTGCAGCTGTGGTCGGATTGACAGCACAGAGGGTGCAGGATCACCCTGTCCACCTCCTGCTGACTGCGTATTGTTTGCTCCTGGAAATTACCACCTCTCCCTGATGTCTGAGCTTGCAAAAAACAGGCAGTTGCCACAGCACATGGGAAAAGTTGTGTCCTGCGTGTTTTGTAGGCAGGACATGGATTTGACTATCGAATACGGGAATTTGTTTTTGTTTTATACAAGTTTTTAACTTCCCTAGATAAGTATCAGAGGCTCCACCTAACGGGTATCCTGGTGGATGCTGGTCCCTCCAGTACCCAGTGGTACTTAGCTGGAAGCTCCAGGCAGAGATCTCACAGCATCCCCTTCTACCTCAGGCTGATTTTTTTTTTCAAGCGAAAAACATTGAGTGCTAAAGAAAAACGAGTTTGTGCTCTTTTTGGTTCTTAATTTTGTTGAAAGTAGATCAGGTATTAAAAATAATAAATAAAAGTGCTCTCATACTTCTGCTTTCGCTAGGCTGGTTTGTTTCTTTTAGATAGCATTGCAATATCAGTCAGTCTTCCTTGATTTAGCTCCTCTCTTACCCTCTCTGAGTTTAATAGAATAGAGTTTGCACCTTTTCAGCCTTCTTGGAGGAGCAGCATGCTAAATATTTCGCCTAACGGGTATCCTGGTGGATGCTGGTCCCTCCAGTACCCAGTGGTACTTAGCTGGAAGCTCCAGGCAGAGATCTCACAGCATCCCCTTCTACCTCAGGCTGATTTTTTTTTTCAAGCGAAAAACATTGAGTGCTAAAGAAAAACGAGTTTGTGCTCTTTTTGGTTCTTAATTTTGTTGAAAGTAGATCAGGTATTAAAAATAATAAATAAAAGTGCTCTCATACTTCTGCTTTCGCTAGGCTGGTTTGTTTCTTTTAGATAGCATTGCAATATCAGTCAGTCTTCCTTGATTTAGCTCCTCTCTTACCCTCTCTGAGTTTAATAGAATAGAGTTTGCACCTTTTCAGCCTTCTTGGAGGAGCAGCATGCTAAATATTTCGTAGAATCATAGACTCATAGAATGGTTTGGGTTGGAAGGGACCTTAAAGGTCCGCTCCCATAGGCAGGGACAGCTTCCACTAGAGCAGGTTGCTCAGAGCCCCGTCCAATCTGGCCTTGAACACTTCCAGGGACGGGGCATCAACAACCTCCCTGGGAAACCTGTTCCAGTGTCTCACCAGACTCACAGAGAAGAACTTCCTCCTTAGTTCTAACCTAAGTTCACCCTCTTTCAGTTTAAAACTGTTACCTCTCTTCCTATCACTTGTAAAGAGTCTCTGCCCATCTTTCCTGTAGACCCCCTTTAAGTACTGGAAGGCTGCTATAAGATCTTCCTGGAGCCTTGTCCAGGATGAACAACCCCAACTCTGTCAGCCTCTCTTCACAGAGGAGATGCTTTAGCCCTCTGATCATCTTCATGGCCCTCTCTGGACCTGGTCGAGCAGGTCCATGTCTTTTTGTTATGCTGGGGGCCCCACAATACACCTGGTGGGGTCTCACCAGATCGGAGGGGCAGAATCACCTCCCTTGATTTGCTGACTGCACTTCTTCTGATGCAATGCAAGATGCGATTGGCTTTCTGGGCTGCAATGCACATTGCCAGGTCATACTCATTTTTTCATCCACCAATACCTGCAAGTTTTTCTCCTCAGGGCTGTTCTCAATCTGCTGATTGCCCAGCCTGTATCTGTGGTTGTGGTTGCACCGACCCAGGTGCAGGACCTTGCCCTTGGTCTTGTTGAACTTCATGAGGTTCGCACAAGCCCACCTCTCAAGCCTGTCAAGGTCTCTCTGGGTGGCATCTCTTCCCTCCAGCGTGTCGACCACACCACGCAGCTTGGTGTCATTGGCACCCTTGATTTGCTGACTGCACTTCTTCTGATGCAATGCAAGATGCGATTGGCTTTCTGGGCTGCAATGCACATTGCCAGGTCATACTCATTTTTTCATCCACCAATACCTGCAAGTTTTTCTCCTCAGGGCTGTTCTCAATCTGCTGATTGCCCAGCCTGTATCTGTGGTTGTGGTTGCACCGACCCAGGTGCAGGACCTTGCCCTTGGTCTTGTTGAACTTCATGAGGTTCGCACAAGCCCACCTCTCAAGCCTGTCAAGGTCTCTCTGGGTGGCATCTCTTCCCTCCAGCGTGTCGACCACACCACGCAGCTTGGTGTCATTGGCAAACTTGCTGAGGGTGCCCTTGATCCCACTATCCATGTCGCTGACAGAGGTGTTGAACAGCACCGGTCTCAACCCATTTAACAATTGTAAATACTTTTTTTGGTTTAAGAAGCATTTGTACTAAACAGGAACTTGTAAAAATGCAAGTAAGTATAGTTTATTATACACTTAACGCCACTGACCAGTCTTAATGGTTTTCTGAGAAAAAGTAGTAAGACCTGATTTTTCTACCGGAGTTAAGATGACAAGCAAACAAACCTAGAAACAATACTGGAGTGCTGCCAAATTTGGGGGTTCTGTTTCACTCCAAACAAAAAAATCCTCCCACAAATGCTATTTTTTCAATCACGCAGTTTTGCCTTCAGCACAAAAACTCCTGAGCAAGACAGACGTGTATTTTGACTATTCTTCTAGTTGTATTCTACATGAGATTATTAACAGGTCCTAGCATTAAGATTTGCAGTCAAACAAGCTGCACTTATTTGTTTCACTCACCAGTTCTCTGTTGCAAGGAGACATGAGCTTCCTCTCTCAAGCTCCCCTTGCCTAATGCGTACTTACAGAAGTTGGAGATATTTAGATGGGTAAAAGCGGGAAAAAGAGCGGAACTCACACCATGCCTAAGCAAAACGAAAGTGCTGTGGAAAGTCCTGGTCTCTGGGCTAGTTCCTGCCCAGCTTTGAAAGAGGTTTCGTAAAGTGCAGCACCAAACAATTGCCACGCAAACATTCAAACCCAGGAAAAAACAGTGCAAAATTACACTTCCCATCTTTCTGTTAGGGGGGTTTGCTCACGAATTTTTGCTAATTAATTGTGTGCTTCTGATAATTACATAGCGTGAGAGAGAAGGACTGCTGACGGTCCCCAGCAGGCACCACCACACATTGAGCAGCCAGGGTTGAAGCCTGTAAGGTGAAGAGAAGAGCCGAGGGGCTTTACCTGTGACTGCGCCTGAAGGCTGAGGAATTCACCAGGTATGTTCTTTGACAATTCCTGGTCACAGGGTATTTTGACCAGCAGCTTGCGGCACTCTTCTCCTTTATCTTTACAGATGAGGTCCTTTATCACACTGCTCCCGCTGGCCGCACACTCGTAGAAGCTGGCACTCAGCAGGGCCACCGCGATCCAGGTGAGGGGGGCCACCAAGGCTCTGGCTGTCACTGGCACCAGCACAAGGCAGTAGTGGCTGCAGAGGCTGCAGCTGCAGCTCTTCTCCGGAGGGCAGCTGCCTGTCAGCAGGCTCCACATCTTGGCATTCACCACGTAGCCAAGCAGAAAGAGGATGAAGGCAGGCACCAGGAGGAAGACAGAGCCATAGAGCATGTTCCCAGAATTGCAGGGGCACTTGAACACCACACTCAAGAAGATCTGCTCGCTGGCAAGCGTAAGCAAGGACACAGTGCTGTAACCCAGAACAGTCTGGTGGCGGATGCAAAAATCCATCACCTTCTGTAACTTATTCATTCTCTGCCTTCTGTTACTTTGAGGAGAGCAAAATTTCAGTCAGAAAAGGAAAAGAGGAAGAGAAGTGTCCTGAAGCTCTCACAGACTAAAGAAGTGCACAAAGCTTTCACTTTCTACGGGGGGTGGTGATGCAGTGGGGCATAGAAGCAGCCTATGACTATGTCCCATTGCATGACCACCACCCACAGAAACTGAAAACTCTGCATAGTGGCAAGGGAAGACCACAGTGGAAGCCCTCCCACAGCAAAGATCCGCCTTCATTCCCTTAAAAATAGTTTCTATTTCTCCACACATGCATTGTAACTAGCAGTGCCTTTAAACCTCATCATCTTCTTGCTGAAGATTTTCAATAAGGCAGCAGATTCCAGGGTGAATAAAACGTGAGAAAACCGCCCAGAACTGTGTACAGTTTTTATCCTGCCTTATTATTAGCAGTACGATATGGCTTCTTCTCTTATGGAAGAAAATTCAAATAGAATAATGTTAATTTTTCAAGCTCATCAATTAATTTTTTTAAAGTAGTTAGAACAAATTAGCCAGTAGACACATAGCGATCACCCAGCAAGTGGTTTCCAGCAAAGCTCCAACTACCAGAGTACTGTGGGCCAGAAGCCAGACTTCGGAGTCCCTCCTCCATAGCAGGCAGTGGCCTCTTTGTGGCCCAGAAAAACCTCCACCCCTAAACTAACAGAAACTAAGCAGATGACCTGAAGTGGAAAACTGATGGAGAAGGCTTGCATAATGAAGAAAAATATCAGGAAGTGTTTCCTGGCCTTGGAAGACCCAGTTGCCTGTGAAAACATTTGCTCCCAGAGTCCCTAGGTTTCATTCAAGCCCTGAGGGAGCTCAAGCAGGGTCCTAGCGAAGGTTTGGCTCCTCTCAATCTAGATGAGGAGAACTGGTACTCCGAATTAAGGAAGTTGAAGCTTTTTTGCTTGCTCATAGCCGTGTAGCTGAAGCTCTTTGATGCAATGTAGACAGTGCAGGAGTTTGCTGTCATCTCATGCTTGGTGACACCCACATGTGTGGCCAGCCCAGGAGGCAGTGGTCACTGTCACCTTCTCTGCCACAACCGTTTATCTGGGATTTTAGCGTCAAAATCACCTGTCTCTTGCGTGAACCAGGAGCTCTCTGGCCTCACTGGGTGCATCAGCAATACGAATTAGCCCGGACCAGATTTTGAGTGCTGTAATTTATACTGCACTGATTCTTCCTGGACATCGTCATGGCACAGAGGTTAACCACAAAGCCAGGGTCTTACCCCAGGCTCAGGCAAACATGGCCTCCAGCCGGGCCAGCCTAAATTTGGCCCTGGCTACTTCAGGCGAAACAGCCAGGTCTGATGCTGTACCTGGGGCTGCAGGAACCAAGCACAGTGGACATACGTCAAAACCCTGTGAGAACTTAAATTACTTCCAATGAACTTTAGGGGTCACTTAAACCTTCCAAAGGGTCCTTGGGCAGCTGAGTAGACGGCATGAGCAGGCAGTGCTGGTGCGGGCGGCCACTGGGCTCACACCAGACATGCAGTGCTTGGCGCTGAGCTGCTGCTGCTGCCAGAGGTAACTGCATCACTAACTGAAATGCTTGCGTCAGTCTGGAGGAGACTTTGCTTTGTTACTGTGCAGCAGTCTAATATAACGACGTAAAACCCAGAAGGACACGAAACCATCACGAGTGAATCAGACTGAAGACTGAGTTAGCCTGGTCACCTCTTGATTACAGCAGTGTTAAAGAACTTAACCAGTGGGTAACTCGGTTTGCTTTATTCAACAGCTCAGAGCTGGGCCATCACCTCAGTGAGCAGCAAAGAGCGCACCCTCAGCACACAGAGTTTTCTTTTCCAGCGTTATGTGTCTAGGTGAAGTCCTTGATGTTTTTCCATAGATTCTCAGTTCTTTGTTCTTCACTGATCAAAAAGTCCATTCAATTCCTTTGTCTCAGCAAATCTCATATTCTTTGTTTCATTTCTTTCTTTAAAGTTCCTCCCGGTTGTCTCAGTCCTCGGCTGCTCAGGTCACAGGATGAGAATCACCTTTTAAAATTCTAGGAAAACTTGAGTTGTTCTATTATGTGCTGTGTCTAGTTCAAATGGATAACTTTAAAAAAATCAGCTATTATAACCCTGAGTCTACCCAATTTTCTCTTGGTTCAGCGTGACTGGGGTTTAGGCCAGCCTTGGTAAGGACGATAAAAGTCCTTACGATACGATAAAGGAGCAGCTTTGTTCCATACACACCTGTATCAATCACTAAAACAATATTCTATTCTCTAATGTTACAGCCGTAAAAAGTTTTAACCTTATGGTTAATTCTTTTACAAGCAGATAGCTGGGGAGGAGCACAGGGACAGGGGACCACACTGACACCCCAACAATGTGCTTTACAGGGATCCCCTTTGCATCTAACATCAGTTGATTAATTTCTTCTGTAAATTTGTCTGGATTGGGTTTTAACCCATGCAGACTTTTTAACATCCAAGATGTTGTATAGCAAGTGTGCTTAACTTTCATTCAAACCTGATGCCACTCCATTTGATGACCGCAGCTTCTGTCAGGAGCAGAGAGAAAACAGTGGATCCCTACCCAGACCATCTATCCACTCTTGATCTTCCACATCTTCATCATAGCCCCCTCTTTTCCAGGCTGAGGAGCCCCTGACATATTTAGTCATTCTTTGTCTGATGTTATCTTCATGTATTTTAATTTTTTTATCCATGTTGCCACCTCTAGGATGCAGGTCTCATTTTTGACATGAGAGGAAATGGGGGCAGAATTGCAGGGCACTGAAGGTGCAGCTGAATCACGGTTTGCTACAACAACATACTGCCTTGACTTTGTTTTCTATTTCCTTGTAATAATTTCTAGCATTTTAACTGCTTTTTGATCATCCATG
>NW_010424041.1:0-1157 GCF_000710305.1 Buceros rhinoceros silvestris | reverse complement strand
CCATTGGTCTGTCCTCACTTCCAGGAGATCTTGACCAACACCAGGACCTTTCCCAAGGCTTCACTTACAAGAAACGTGAAGCCTGTGACCATGTACATCCATTATTTATAAGCTGACAGAGATGTTTTCCTGTGGTTTGCATAGCTGTTGCAAGTCATCTGATAGCACTTACATGTACATTGCTGCGTGACACCGACATGCAGCCCCTGCTCCGAGTGTCAGTGATGCCGATAACTTCAGACTGTTCAGTTCTGTGCAGCTAGGGCAAAATGCTGTCAGGAGTCAGCAAATGTGGCAGGCCAAGCCAGGTCTGCAGTGTGGATTGTTCGGATAGGGCAGATGCTCTTCCCCATACTTGTTGGGACAGGCTTGCTTGGGTGATGGCCAACGGGAGCAGTTACACTAGACTGTTAAGGAAAGAATGTCACTCTTGCATGTGGTGGCAAGAGACAACTAAAGGGTAGCTGTGAAGACGGTAAGTGCTGTCTGTAGCGTAGGTGGGTTGTTCTTTTTCATGAGCTGCAGTAAAGATGTTGTGACCCAGCTGGCTGACTCCATCCCGCTGTGTCTTGTGGCTTGGATGTTGTGTAGAGCTGCTGCATGGTCCTGTGAAAACCCACCTGCCTTGTGCTCAGTGTTGAGTTCACAGGCTGCTCCGCTAAAGGAAGAGTGTAAATTCCGGCAGCCATCATTCTGCTAGCCTAAATGATAGGTGGCCCTTTAAGCATCACGTGTCCGCTTCTCTGCCTTTGTTCCATCCTTGTCCATCCCGATGGTCCTGCCTTGTGCTCAGTGTTGAATTCACAGGCTGCTCCACTAAAGGAAGAGTGTAAATTCTGGCAGCTGTTGTTCTGCTTGCCTAAATGATAGATGGCCCTTTAAGCATCACATGTTCACTTCTCTATCTCAGGAGACAATTTGTCCCACAGGAGGGATTTATGTTCTTAATGCAGAAAAGGCCTGATGTGGGGATAAGGATTGGTCAGGGCTTTGGCATCTGGCTTCACTGCTGTTTATTTCTAAACAGCACAGGACAGAATCTCTTGAGTTGTTCCATCTCATGTCTTGGACTCTTCTAGTTGATGACGTGGCTGTCCGTGTGCTTGGAAGGTTTTCTGAGGGTTGCCTGAAAGCAGCTCTGTTTCAGTCTCCTTTTT
>NW_010424040.1:37348-44908 GCF_000710305.1 Buceros rhinoceros silvestris | reverse complement strand
CAGGCTTGGCCAGATAGCTGAGGGTTTTGGATGCTATTCAGAAGAAAGCTTTTTTCCTGGTATCACACATTACAGCTAATTCAGTGGTGCTTTTACCTACAAAGCGCTTAGAAAAACAGCAATGACAGAAGATATCCCAACCTGGCCATTTCGAAATGCTGTCCTCTGGCTGCTGTTAAATGAATGTCTGAAACGTCTGAGTTGTATAAAGCAAAGAGAATATGGAGACCAGATCCTCAGGTGGTGTAGGAAGGCATCCCTCCAAGGAAATCAAATGCCTCTTACTGATTTTTAGCCCAACCAAACGCCTTTAGAACTCAGCAGAGAAGATTGCATTGCTATTGATCAGATACCAGCCATCAGCAACACAGGGGGAGATTTACACTTCTTGGGATGCGATAGAACAAGCTCCCAGACCCTGCTGAGAGAAACAGCAATTTAATAAGTGTTGAAACACGCTGTCTGCTGAAAGGAAATGGAATAAGCATGCAGACTGTTGAGAAGCAGGACATGATTCCTACAGAGGGGAGGTTTCTTTGTAAGAAGAGGATTAGCAGCCAGAGTCCGAATCCCAGCAGCTTGGCTTTGGACCAGTAGCCTCTGTCTTTTGCAAATCTCCCTGTAATAGAGAAGGAGTCACTTAAAGTAACATTAGGGCGGCAGCATCCACACCAATTTGTCTGATAAAGCCTTTTTCCTAATCTTAATAGGAGCTGACAATCCTTGTCATCATGAGTTAGCAGCTCTGAACTGCAGCCCAAGACCTGCTGAAAGGACTAAGTTGCAGCTCCTGGAGGGTTTTTTACTGTGTTGATGTACAAAATAAGACCAAGGGCCCAATTTATCTCTCTGTTTCTCTAATGTCTTGCTTTGGTGGAAGTACAATAGAGCCTGAAGGTGAGACCTCACCAAGCTCACCCTGACCTGGTGCAACTGCTTGTGCAGACAGCGGCGGGGCTCCAAGTCTGGTGCAAAGTTTGCTCGTGGGGACCAGGCTGTGCAAAGCCAGGGAAACTCTTCAGGAGTCTTCTGGGCCTAGTTTGGCACCAAAATAGTATTCAAGAGGGATGGGGAAAACCTGAGAGAAAGCCAGATCTATGTGGTAGGGTGGTGGATGCAGGTCCACGGGGACCTGTGAAAGAAAGCGCAGGGAAACAAGACGGCTCCTGCTCTGCAAATGAGCCTCTCCAGGAATAATGATGTGAAACACTGATCTGCTCATGATCTCCTCTCACCTCTATTTCTGTCTCGCAGCTCTGATAACTTTGGATATTTACAGCACACAAACCCATTTGTCTCAGCTCTCGTTCCAGGCTGCAATTCATCTTTTTGCAGGTAGACATCTGAAAGTAGGTCATATTAATCTAAATGTGAACAAATGAAACCTGCCCAAAGTGACAACTTCTGTCATGTGCAATTCACCCTTTGTCCCTTCCTGTCTCAAACATAGTGCGTGCATCCAGCAGACAGTGTTATTCTGAAGGAATTGTTAAATTTTTTTTGTTTGGGGTTGGTTTTTTTTTTTTGGCTGTCACTATAGATGATTTAGACAGGGAGCTGCGCCAGGAAAGCGTCCTGTCTGATGGCCACAGGCCATAGTAGGTAGACCACAAAAACATTTGTATTTTCAGACAAACTGAAAGCTTGATGACAAACCTGAGGGTGGTTCTCAAAAGACTTAGAGGGTCCACTGAGCTCCACAGTCCATCTGGAGACCACTGTTCTGCACAGTCTTGACTCCTGGCTGGTACAAGACCAACCAGGGGAAGACCTAGACCGGTTCTGGACTGGAAGTCATGTAAGCATTTATCAAAAGTCACACCAGGCCTTTTTTTTTTCTTTTTTTTTTTCCCCTAAATGCCTGGTAGAGGTGGCAGGAATTTGGGACATTGCGAGCTGAATCAATTGAATGGAAAGCTTGTGCAACCTGTACCCTGGTGAGATGAAGGTGGGCCACCCTTTAGGCTTGTGCAGGGCTCTTGGAACAAATTCTGAGGGTACAAGGCAGCCTCTGCCACGGAGTGTCCCAAGGGTGTCTCAGCCCAGAGCCCAGGGCACGTGGTCTCCTCTCCTCCTGCGTGGCAGTGGGTAAACAGGCAGGAGAGGCATCAGTGCCAACCACGCCTGACCTGGAGGGGGATGTTTTTCCCCCATTCCACTAAGGGAGGTGCTGATTTTTGCACCATGTACCTTTCCCAAGGTTGACAGGTAAGCTCCTCTCATACCTCATTGCTTCTGTGCAGGGCTGGCAAAATGGGTTGGAAAGATGCAGCATTATCCCCATCACTCTCTTAAAAAGACCTTTGGTGAAATATCTCCACCTTGTTTTGTCCTCTGATTAAAGATTATCAGCTTAATTTTGCAGCTGTCCCACCCTCTGCCTCCCAGCCCTCCTCTTTTTCAGGACAAAACCCAACTGATGTTTTTTTGCTGTTACATCTGAAAAGTGACCAGCACAGATTTAATGGTGTTGGTGGGCAGGCCTTATATAAAAGGCATAAACTGTCTTCACACTGTGCTTCAAAGGCTTTGTGGGAGGGCACAGTGGGCTTGGCAAAGGGTACTTAAAAGCTTAGTCCTCACTACCCCATACCAAGGGGCAACATCTGGGTTTGCATCGTAGTGTGGCCAGAAAACTTTTCCAGGTCAATTATCTTTATTTTTTCTCTAAATTGCTCCCTAAAACCATCAGTGGTGGGTGCTGTGCAGGACACGGGCGCTATTTCTCTTCAGAATTTCGTGCCAGCTGCGTTCTGCCTTTACCCTGCACACTGTTTCTGCTATTGTTACGGCATTTCTCTAATTGCAGAAACAAGCTGTTATTGAATACATCCTCTTCAAACTGCATAAACGAGACATGATACTGCTTCAGCTCCCTTGTTGCTAAACTGATGTACGTGAAGTGAAACAAAGGTGCACTCAGGTCCTAAAAAGGACTTTTCAGTAAAAAAGACCCAATCGGATCATGTGCTGGGCAAGACAGTGCCATCAGCAGTAAGAAAAGCACAAGCATGACCCACTCTCCTCTCCCAAGTCACCAGCTTTAGGTTAAACTTTCTTTACTAAAATTGAGGTGCTTCTTACCACCTGCTAATGTTTGAGGTGCTTGAGGTTTCACTTTTCAGCTTTCCTTTATAGTTACAAGAGTTTTTACAAATCAGATTTAGAGAGGGAAGGAAAAAAAATAGAATAATCATATAACTCCTGGAACTGGGACTTTAAAAGTGCATTAACAGCTGAAACGTTCATGATAAAGACTATTGCCAGCTGAGGGACTGTTAGAGAACTGTGGACATAAAGAGTAGATGTCCAAACATAAACTCATGCCCAACACAAATTTTGGATCACCTGTTTTTCTATGACCATGGGCAAATAGCCCTTGAATTTGGAAAACTGATTGTTCCAGTTCAAACACGCAATCTTAGTCCATTGCCCCAGTACATTCCCCTTTTTCATGTGTCTTATGGCCACCACACCAGCCCTTTGGTTAGTACCCAGCCATGTGGGGGACACACACTCAGTGCTTTCTTCCAGAGGCCAAGTTTTACTCTAGCATTTGTATTTTTATATTACTTTTATATCATTTTTAACTACTGTTCTGAATTAAATTAAGAGTACTGCAGTGTCCAATCTTTGGAGGAGAAGAGGGAACAACCCAAGGCAGGGAAAGCTGTGCATGGTCACAGCATCTGTGCAAGCTCATGGCATGATACATCACACACTTTATGGTGGACTGGCAGAGCTTGCAGCTGGGTTGACGCACAAGGGAGAAGGAGGAGAAGGGGGGGTGGGATTAGGGAGACAGCCCTACCCCTGAGAAATGCTTTGCTCCAGATTATGCTCTGCTTTGGTAATTGTGTGTGAAAATCTGGGTGTTAAGGCGGTCTGCAGCCATATGAAAACCAGTCGATGGAGACGCATCTTTTTTTGGCAGCTTTCTGTGTAAGACTCAAAGGGAAGACACAATTAGCACTGTGGTTATTAAAAGTAATGCTACTTATTTAATGTACTCCTGCATGACATCGGATTTTCTACCCCACGGCCCTTTGATGGACGGGTAGGATGATCTAAAATGAACATGGCACACATTAAAGGGATTCAAAGCCCTTGACTGACCTCAGCTTGTGCCAACATAAGGGAAACATTTACAAGGAAGGTGCAGTGCCCAGTTGGGATCAGTGAACTCTCATCATACCTATCAGTGACCCACAAGGCCTCATCAATGAAGTTTACAGAAGAAACAAGTCTCTGGCAGGAAGTACTGCTGATACAAGGCAGCCTAGATGATGTGGTGAGAAGGTCATGAGCAATTGGTGAATGTGATAACGCCGTCCAAAGTATGATGAGTATGGAGCCTCACAGTGTAATGATGATGAAGATGGTGTGGGTTTTGGAGTCATGAGCCAAGAATTTTGTAAGGAGAGGTCCAAGCATCATATCTGCGTGTAGCTGTAGGGTCATGGTGACTGGGACACTGCCTCTTGTTCTGGTATGTACAGTGAAAGCAAGAGCAGAGAGCGAGGAATGGTTAGAAAGTCTGAGTTAACCAGAGAGGACGCGGGAGTTCAAGTTGTTTTGTTATGAAAGAGGAAGGCCAAGGGGTGGCTGGAACACAGTCTGCAAGACCCCTCGTGAAATGCAGAAATCTGGCGTCACTTGTCAGTCTGTCAGCCAAAGAGATAACAGGGTCCTGAGGCTACATGTTAAAGCAGGACAAAATCAAACAAGAAATTGCATCCAGTTGCTCTTTTACTAGGAAGGGTAAATAAAAGCGGATCAGCTTACCAATGGCTGTGCTGGAAAAGACTGTAAAAACACTCCTAGGTGGGTTTTGTTCTTTTCCCCAAAATCTACTCTCGTCCCATTA
Organism: Buceros rhinoceros silvestris; assembly: GCF_000710305.1. NCBI lineage: Eukaryota > Metazoa > Chordata > Aves > Bucerotiformes > Bucerotidae > Buceros > Buceros rhinoceros. The sequence goes on along the minus strand of NW_010424040.1, from coordinate 40,041 downwards.
AACAGGAGGGGGACAATGTCTCTCTGACCTAACAAGAAACATGAGCTGCAGGGCAGTTTCTACATCCGCTGAGACACCCAGTAAAGGAGGGAGCTGCAGAAGCACCATCTAAGCAAGAAATTGCAACAGCTCCCTGGGATCTCTTAATTTCTTTGGTGGATGGAGATGCGTTGGTTTCGACACGGTCATGATGAATTTTGGCAGAGCAGTGATTAGTCGTATCTTGCCTCTTTGCCATGACCCCAGGAGCAATCCCAAGCAGACTGGTGCTCCTTCAATCCTGCTTGCTTTTTAGGCCAACAAAAAGCAAAATGCAGGTGCACGTTTTCAGAAGACCAGCCCCTGTCCCCTCCAGATCACAGAGGTCTGCCATCTCACTGACAGTCTGGACACCTCCAGAGAACTCTTTAAACACAATTTATTTTCCCTTCAGCTGAACACAGGTCTGAAGACTGGAACAAGAGAAGGAGGTTGGGAGGGAGCAAGGAGTGTATTCTGCAAGCAAACCCCCATTGGCTCTTGCTGTTATGTTGGATGGGGCTGCATCTGTCACATCTGATTAGATAGTGTTGTCCTTTTTTATCTCCCTGATCTAAGCTATGATTCTTCCGTTTTTATGTGACATTTCCTTGGCAATGTTACTGCTTGGATTATATATTCAGAATGTTTCCCAAACCGTAAAACATCCAGATTGCAGAGGGTGTTTATTTGCACAGTTATGTTTTGCTTTGTTGGGGTTTTTTACGTTGCCTTTTGTGTGTGTGTGCTGATGCTCCTTGTAAAGAGGATGCATGAGGCCTCTTGCATTAAGAAGGATCAATGGGTTACATTTAGAGCAAGGCTTTCTATATCGTACTTGGCCAAGGATAGGACTTCACCCTTTCAAGAACAGTATCTCTCTCCGTTGACCTGATACCAAGGCAGATATGACACCTTTTAGGTCAACAAAGGATTAGAGAAGGCAAAAATCTTACCCCAAACGATCACATCTACCCTTTGTTGGGAGTCCCTTGACTATGTTGTCACTCGTAAAAACCATGATTGCTGGGAATACTGACAAAAAGAGGGATTGGGGGATGATGTTTTTCGCGTTGTGATATGGGCTGAAGAGATAATTGTGCAGTCCATGGCACATTTAGGAGAAGCAGTGGCCTAATGGCAGCCATGAGACAGAAGAGGTGCGCACATACCTGTGTTTGGAACACCTCCAGAGGAAACCCAATGGCAGTATATGAGTAAAGATTGGCAAGCTTAATGTCACACCAAAAGAACTAGCAACGTCTGAGTGCTAAGGAAGCCCAGTGGGTGCCTGGTGTCCATCAGCCCAAGGGACGCGTCTTTTCCAGGCTCTCCAAAGGCCATGCTGTTAAAAAACCTACTCCTGTCTTTTTTGGCAGCAGGCTACACTGTCAAGACCATGGTCATATTTCGCATGGACCAAGAAACTCCCTAGTAACTGTGGATCAGCTCCCTTCAGCATGAAGACCCATCACTGCTTACGTGTGGTTGAATGTGCTGGGGTCCTAATGGGATCTTAAAACCATTCTGCCCTGAGAGAACGAGCCACCCTACAAGGCTAAAAGATAGTGTCACCCCCAGCCCTGACTGCTGCATTGCTTGACCATTTCATGGGTTTAGTAGTTTACTTTTACGCTGATATTTCCCACCAGCACACACATCATATTCTTCTTTTCTCCAGGTGTTCCCCCCTCTCATTGTCAGCCATCTCTAAATGAACTTGCGTGAAAGAGGCCATTAAAAGCGAATAATAATGACACATATACTGGCAAGTAGAGGCTATGGTCCAGCTCCTCAGCTCTGTCAATAGACGTTACTCCTGGATCATGGGCAGAACTACACTTTTTATATCAGATGAGACTTTCAACATATTTTTTTCCTCAGAGATACTCCTCATCTATACCTTTCATGTAATTAGATGGTTTCTTCCAGGTCCCTCTCTTCTTGCACATATTTTGAGACCTCAAACACCCCCCACCACAAGGCCAATGCTGGACTGCTTGGTTCACTGACCAGCACAGTTGGGATTTGCTGACTGAATCACTGTGGGAGATGATTGGGAAAAACCTTTTAGTCCCATTAACCGGCTCAGCTGAAGCAAACCTGGGCCACAAGATTCTCAAGGGTGATCTGATGCTGGGGATTCACAGCCACACAGAGCAGATGCTCAGCCACAGGTACTCACCAAGTGATGAGTGTCTCGGTGACACCCATGCTTCATTCTGGTGGCCCATGATAAACCAACACAAAGCTTGGTGGAGAAGTGGTCCGGGAAGGTTTTGTCAGGATAATGATGGACCCAAGTGGTCCTTAAACCACCCTGCTCTCTCAGACCAGCAGATCTTAGAGTCAAACACTGTCCTGTTGAAAACATCATCTGAAGCATCTCTAAATCTACCTGACCCCATCTCACTAAACCTGGTCACATCTTCATGCCAACATAATCTTTCCTCATTTTCATCCATTATCAGCAGGGGCTGAAAGAGTCATATTAAAAAACAACTTTGTGCATGCGTGTGTGTGCTCAGAAGATAAATTTAATCACTGGGACTGATTGACTAATAAACTCTTTTCCAGAGTCTGCTGATTATTTCTACGGAGGCGAAACCATGCTGATGAATTAGCAATGGATTATTAGACTAGTCCTGTGTCCTGTCTGCAGGGCTCATTTTCCT
>NW_010424040.1:27052-37256 GCF_000710305.1 Buceros rhinoceros silvestris | reverse complement strand
GCTGAGGTAACGTGTGTTTACCAAGCCAAATACTCAACTCTCTTATCTTTGTGTCCTTGTTTGCAAGAAAATAATTCAAAACATCCTCACCAAACTGTGGTCGTGGATAGGGGAATGATTGAAAGCCTGAGCTGGTTTGACAGGCTGGGAAAAGAGGTTGTGTAAAGAATTGCATCTCAGCTCAAACACAGCTATTAAACGAACCAATCACAAAGACAGACAAACCAGCTCCCTCAAAGCTCAAGTGCCACCTTTGGCTCTTCTGTTTACTAAGGAGACTTTGAACATGTAGGTCAGAGATGTCGTGTGAGCATTTGATACACTGGTGAGGAAGCATGACACCAGAAGGGTGGTTAACTCAGGTGCTAAGGCTGTTGGGAGCTCCGTAACACAGCTACGGAAACAAAGAGCAAGATTCATATGCAGGTGAGCCTTTGGGACCAAAGCAAGTAGCATTTTCTTCTGAGAACAACAGACCTGTGCAACTGCATTCCTCTGCTCTCATTCTTCAGGGACAAAGAGATTGGTGGACTACGGGCAACCAGCTGTGAGTGGACAGGACCAGAATGACCAGAAGGACAAGGCTGGTTAGGGAAGGAACTGAAGATTAGTCTGGCAACGTACAATGTCCTTGCAGAGTCACGGCAAACAGAAACACAAAGCCCACGGCTGCCGAGATCCTGCTCCCACACAGACTTGAAATGGACTTTGTTCCCCAGGACTGAGCACCCCTTTCTCTACCTCTGGGCATGAGCAAGCCAAGGGAAATTCAAACATTTTCCACTGGAAAAACCCTTTTTCTGAGCCATGTCTGGCTCTGAGCTCACCATACCGGAATTGTTTAATGGATGTGTTGGGTGAGTTACTGAAATCACATTTTACAGAAGGGGTTTTTTACCCACTTAACAAATTCTCTGCCTTTGTAAGGTCCTAAATCAATGCTGAAGCCATTCAGTCTCTTTTCTTGTCTTTCCAAAACATGGTGAAAGCTTTTCAAGCTATATCCCTCTCAATCTCAATTCTGTCATTGGAGTTGCAGTGCTTGAATGGGCTGTGCCATGTGTGACCACCTGGACCTATCCTCAACCAAGCTTTTACATGGGATGGTGATGAGACCAGACTCAATGGCTCAAATCACCTATGACCTGGCATGTGTCTAAGTGCCAAATTACCCCTTGGCATTTTTCCCCAGCCCAGTCTCAAGGCACTGGAGTTAGAGAAGGTTCTCCAAAGTAGGGGGTCAAATGAGAAGACAAATCATAGATAATATGATGTGGGGAATAGCTGTATAATGGCTGCGTGAACAACCCATGGTCCACTTTCCCATTCTGGATCTACCTGGGCTGGTTGTATGGAAGCACCAGCCATCCAGGGTATCCCAAGCACTGAGCCAGGGGATGGGCCACCCTCCACCCTCTCCTCGCTAGCCCATGATCACAACAGTATTTGCATTTAGCTGGGAACAGTTATGAGCTCAAATGGCCTTTTGTCACCACACAGCTGCTACACACAGCTGCTCCTTGATGCAAAAAGGTCCCTTATGGTTGTTACATATTGGGGCCCTGCAGTCCTTTGGTGTCTTCCTCCATTCATCTGCATAAAAGCACTGGGTGGAAATGCCAGAGCGCAGCGAGATTTCCCTGCTGAGTCCCCTTGTCACTCTGTGATTTCAGCACTGCCACAACATGTTGGAGGGGAAGACTCTGTACACAGATTCAGACACTTAAATATAGATAATGTAGGTTACCCATAGGGTCACCATACTGCAAAGGTGCGAGTCTTCCATGGTCTACAATCCTCATGCATCTTGGACACCCCTGGACATCCCAAATGCCACTAGACATCTGTCTTTAAGAAACAGTGTCAAGCGCCTAATAAATGTGCACTTGAGCTTGGAGAGCAATCCAGCTGAGCCTGGCTGCACCAGAGGGAGAAGAACCACTCTCCAAACTCCTTGGACCATACTTACTACTTTATGACATGAGCTCCCATGCCTTGCTCCTAGGAGATACCTGCAAGTATCCAAGGGCTAAAGCCAGGGTGGGAATCTGAAGCTGAATCTCTCCTGAAGTGTTTTTGGCACTAAAAATACATACATATATATATATATATAGGTTTAAAAACATACTTCTTTTAGGATATGGCAGCAGAAACAGCCTTTTCTGAAATGCCTTGGGAAAGCGGGGTAATATTGTGCAGAGGGAAAGACCCCAGAACATGTAGAAAGACCCCCTGATCTCCCTATGCCAGCACATCACTCCTTTGGCATCACTGGCCATGATTTCATATTTACTCACTGCAATGTCCAGTGGTTTCCAACGAACTCTGTGACTCAACAGGACTGCAGGATTACTGCTCTCACCAAAAAAATACTGAATCACTGCAACAGGAGTGTTTTGTTGAAACGCGGTGGTCAATGACTCACGGGCCTGGGGGAGCTCGCACTGTCCGCTTTTGGAGCTGGGGTGGGATAAAAGCTAAGCATCTAGCACAGGGTTTATCAGGGCTTGTGAACCCTGTGATTCCCCAGTGCTGTAAAACCAATCTTTCACCTTGTGAGTTCCAGAGGTTTTCTTTTCCAGCTCAAAAGTGGGAAGGAGGTGGGCTAGACTTGGCAGAGCTGGGCTTTGGATGCTGAAAATCAGGGGTTAGTTACGAAACAGCTGTAAAGGTCTCACTCAAGTGTGGAGATTTTCATGTATGCAAGTTCAGCTGAAATCCTTCTGAATGTGGATCCCCTTCCTTTCTGGAAACTGAAACATCCGTACCGGAATTTCACCCCTCTAGGAAGTGCCCCTGCCCCTTGCAGACCCACTATCTACTTGTTTACCCACCTTATCTTAGAACTAAGTAGAACCAGTAGAACTCTCTTGGCAGGAATGGGGTTTTTCCCCCCTCAGTGGTGAAACTGCACGTGAATTCTGGATTTTCCCGTTAATTGAGCACTGGCAATACAACATACATAGGCTTTATTCTGCTTTATCTTGACAGGTCTGATTTGGAATAGCCACAGGGAAAGGGGAAAAAAGGGGGAAAGGGGGAAAAGAGGGGGGGAAGGGGAAAAAAGGGGGAAAACGGGGAAAACAGAGGGGAGGGGAGGAGAAAAAAACAGAAAAAAGAAAAAAGAAGAAAAAAGAAGAAAAGAGGATCCAGGGATGTAAAGCCCATGTGCTCCACCTTCTCAGGTTCAGAATGTCCTTATAACAGAGAGGGCATGATTTCTTATTTTTCTTAGTTTTAGCCAGAATTTTAAGCGCCCGAAGAAGAGTTCTTACTTAAATGCTCCACTTAGGATTCACAAGGCATTTATTTCTGTCCTTATAGCCACTAGAAACCAAAATTTTAGCCATTTCCAAGTCTCCACAGTTCCTTTCCTGCCTCACGCTGGAGATTTGGAAAACCACTCTTAGCTCAGACATCCCTCAAATTTTTTTTTTCCTCTTCCCTTGCAAGGGTTAAGAACAAACCACCACAAAGCAGCCCAGCCACTTACTCCCAGAAAGCCATTCAAGCAGGACCTGCTGCCAGTGCCGGAACACATTTGTATCCCACTGTTCCCAGCCATGTGGCAGGTAATTCTTAGTCACAACGAGTTTGCTTTGCTCCTGCAGGACTGTCATCCAGTGTTTACTGCAGGACCGCAGGAAATATCGCTGGTCTGAGGCAGGGCATGAACATGGGAACTACTCATTTAACGTCTTGCACAGGGTGTCATAATTTTATTAAAACTCAGACAAGCCTGACACCTTGGTGACAGAATGTAATTTCCCGAACCAAATGCCTTGACACCAAAAATTAGGCTAAATTGCATTATTTTAAAGGAGCAGATGGGAACACTAAACATTTACCCAGGGAAATGCTTCGATTGCCATAGTCCATTACTGCCACGGCACGGCAGGGTACCTAATGGTCTCCATTAGCGAGCACAGAGCAGAAGCCACAGGTAAAAGTCCATCCCTGGGTGGTCATGTTCCTTTGTAAGAAATAGCTTTGCTCCTCCCCAAACACAGCAGGCCTGGAGATGCTGAGGTCTAACATCAGGTTTATAGTGAGGCTGTGAAGATAAGATGATAAAGGGTTAAAGTGTGACCTATCCTTCCCATCCACACCAGTCCTGAAGCAGAAAGTGTCAGAGATGACTGCTTGGCCAGCTACATCTTCAGAAACCTCCTACTTGCCAGTGACTGAAGCCCTCACAAGCAAATCCTCCCCATGTAGCTCAAGCAGAGGACAACAGCGATGGGGTCCTGACCCGTCGAGTGTCTGCAGCTTTTATTCAAGCTCGGGTGACAGCACAATCCCCAGGAACGAGCATTACCTCCCTTCCAAGCTGTATGTGGCCAAGAAAGCCACAACACATGCCAATGTCCTTGTCCCAGATGTCAGTAGCAGGTCCTCACTCTGGACCTTACCTTCCCCATCTCCAAAGAGCAGGATGAGCACATGGATTTGGAAGCTGTGCATCAAGAAAACTTCTGCCTAGAGAATGACTGAGTATGGGGTGTTTAGATTGGCAGGCGAGAAATCAGGGTTCTTGGCTTCAGAGAATCACAGAATCATTCCGGTTGGAAGATACGCTACTAGGATCTCATCACTTGTCTTGCTGCAGTTGGACCAAAAATACTTCCAAGTGCTGCATGGAGGAATCAAAGCAGCCCACAGTCTCCCCAGTGCATCGCAAACCTGCAGCTGACAGGCAATTCAATGGGGCGAGACGGGAGGAAGACAGGACAGCTGCTCCTGTGAAGTGAAGCACATCTGCCCATATTTCTCAAGTAGGTGATAGCAGAAAGGCAATGTCCCCAGGGAAGGGGAAAGCAAGGAAGAAAGTGTGACAAACCTGCTTCACCCAGCAGCAGGCTCTGTCAACAAAACACTCAGCCCAGGGAGATGAAGAGGGATCTGCAAGTCCCAGCAGAACCACAGCTTAGGTAAGGCAACTGGGTCAGGAGGTGGAAGTCCTCTGCCTGGTGCACTCTGCCACCGCTGACAGACCTGCAGATTTTTTCCTCGCGGCATAGCTGAGCTTGCTGTGTCCATATCCAGCACAGCTGCCCAAGCGAGGTCTGACCCAAATCATAGCTTAGTTTGAGCACTGCTGAGCTTTAATAACCTGAGAAATATGATGCGCCTGCCAAATCCTCATTTCTGCCTCAGAGCTGTCTTGCACTTGGCTCCAATGATGAGGAGAGTGAAATCCATGTTGACACATAACCCATGCCTTTCCCTGGACAGCAAGTTGGCCACAACTTGGATCTTTCTAATGGCACTTTTCTGAATGCTTTCCAAGTGGCCAATGTGCTTTTTGAAGCAGGGACTCCATATTCAACTAGTCATGTCAGCAATTTTGGAGAAGGATGGGACATTCAACCCTCTGGATACTCTCTTGTTACACATTCAGGGTCTCTCAAGCCTTGCCATCCCCCTCCCTGATTTGAAACACCACCAGCTAGAACTCTGTATAAATAAAACAACCCAGAAAACACAGGGCAATTTCTAGAAACGCAAACCCAGGTCCAAATTGGAGCAGATTGGATAATTTCTGTACACTCTGGAAGCAGAAGTGCAAGGTGTGTTTAAGAAACAGTTGGGGAGAAAGCAATCAAGAGGACAACAGCAACAAAAAAGAGTAGATGGGGGGGGTGGTGGGGGAGAAAAACTTGATATGCTGGAAACAGCAGTGGTTTAGCTGGAAGGAGACCCCCAAGAGAGCAAACAGATGATGCTGGGCTGGAGGAGAGGGAAGGAAGCAGCATCAGAGAACAAAATACAGCAAAGAGTCTGAGCTGGGGAAAGAGAGCAAGAGCCACAAACAAGCAGAGAGAACACAAAGCAATCATTAATTAGAGAAGGAAAAAAATTAATGTGCAACAAATTGCAGAGAGCTTTGGCAATTAGCGGCAAGGAATCCATTCCCTTCTGCACACAATAGACGCCAGATAAGAACATCCATTGCAGGATGTTTCACTCAAGTGTTGCTGGAGGGTGAGTAGCCGTACCTGAGCGGGCACTGCCTGAGCTAAACGAGGAAGGATTCGTCCTGAGAGGGAGAAGTTGGTTGGGAGGAGGGACCCAAAGAGTTTGGAAAAGTGTGGATAGCAAAGGATTTCAGAAAAGTGCTCCTGTCGATTCACATTCTGAGCAAGTTGATGTATTTAAGACCCAGCAACATCAGGCACCTGCTTCCTCAATGGGGATCACACTTGGAGCTGGTGCTAGGTGTCCCTAAACCTGTCTTGACATCTATAGCAGTGGCCCTCATTGCCTCGAGTGATGTGGAACAATGCAGGGTTAGCTGCCCACACTCCTTCCAGACTCAAGTGATTCCATAAATTAATTACGTGCTGGAAAGCTCTGCAGAGCTTGAAAGAACAAGTTCACCACCCCAACAGCTCTCGAACCCATCCAGGGTACTTTTTGTCGATTCAGAGATCTTTCCAGGTCCTGGACCCAGCGTGAACAAACTACCAACACTCTAGAGGCTGAGACCAGCTCATCCTAAATTCATTTGTGCAAGATCGATTAGCACTAGGTGGTAGCTCTTTAAAGCACAATAGCTCAATTGTTTTTAAATCTATTTTAAGAGCTTGTTTCTGTCCAAGTATTCTGGAATACTCCCAGCTCCGTTAGTCATCGTGGCCTGCAACGAGAGGTGAAGATGATGGGGAGGGTGCTTCTTCACTTCCTGCCTACCAAAGGGGTTGCCAAGCCACAGCTCAGGATCTGAGTGTGGATGGTCAAGTACAGCCCACACCCCACCCACTGCAGGCAAGATTTAATCTGCTGATCACAATGCCCACGTTTAGATGTTCCCTTGTAATTATCCAAGGGTCTGAGTACCCATTGCAGACTCTGGAATTATACAATCGTTTCTGTTGGAAAAGACCTTTAAGTCCAACTGTTCAACCAGCACTGACAGGTCACCACTAGCCCCTGCCCCTCAGCACCACATTGACATATCTGTTCAACCCCTCAGGGATGGGGACTCCACCACTGCCCTGGGCAGACTGGGACAGGTCTGCACAACCACAACGGGGAAGAAATGGTTCCTCAGGGACAACCTCAACCTCCCCTGGAACAATCTGAGGCCATTCCCTCTTGTCCTGTCACTTGTTCCTGGGGAGAAGAGACTGACCCCCAACTTGCTCCAGCCTCCTGTCAGGGAGTTGTTGAGAGCCAGAAGGTCTCCCCTGAGCCTCCTTTTCTCCAGGCTCAACCCCCCCAGGTCCCTCAGCTGCTCCTCAGGGCACTTGTGCTCCAGACCCTGCTCCAGCTCTGCTGCCCTTCTCTGGACACGCTCCAGCCCCTCAATGTCCTTCTTGGAGGGAGCAGCCCAAAACTGAACCCAGGATTTGAGGTGCAGCCTCACCAGTGCCCCCAGTCCAGGCAGACGATCCCTATCCTGGTCCCGATGATCACACCAGTGCTGATATGATCCAGGATGCTGTTGGCCTTCTTGGCAACCTGGGCACATTGCTGGCTCTTCTTCAGCTGCTGTCAACCAACACCTCTGGGTGTTTTTCCCCCAGGCAGTTTCCAGCTGCTCTTCCCCCAGCCTGGAGCGTTGCGGAGAGTGGTTGTGACCCCAGGGCAGGACCCAGCACTTCGCCTTTTCCCTGGGCAGTTGCCAGCTGCTCTTCCCCCAGCCTGGTGTGTTGCTGGGGGTTGGTGTGACCCCAGGGCAGGACCCGGCACTTTCCCTGGTTGCCCCTCAGCCCATTGGCCTCAGCCCATTGCTCCAGCCTGTCCTGACCCCTCTGTGGAGCATCAACCCTCCAGTAGATCCACACTCTCCCCCAAACTGGTGTTGTCTGCAAACAGACTGAGGGTGCACTTGATGGCCTTATGGCATCAAGCCAACTGGAGGTGCAGCTGACACAGTCAAAGGATCCTGGATACCTGTTCCGTTGACCAGAGAGGTCTAATTTTAGGAGAGTTGAGTGGATCTATAGATCTCCAGTAGTTACCTAGGAGCTTAAATACTTTTTGCACAGTTGGGCTCCAACCTAGGGCAGCTGGAGCCCAGGCCTGGGGTATTGACTGGCTGCAGAAATGTTTAATATACTGAACTGAGCATTGGGTTCAGACCCCATCCAGGGCATCCAGTGGCATTGGAGATGGTCTTCAGTATCCCATCCGCTTCCAGCATCTCCTCTAAAACGTGTAACCCCTTGTTCCACATCATATCTTCTACCCTTGAGCAGATGCCATGGAAATCTTGCACCTGGACAGTGAAGGAAGCAGCAGGCTGAAGAAGTGTTGTGGAGCTCAGGGGATGACAGGGAGGTTAGGGATGAGGGAGAAGATAGACAGGTCCCTGATCCCTGGAGAATTTGGTAACTCTGGAGGCAAGATCAAACCCTTTCTGTGCTCCTTTCAGAGATGTTGTCATCTCCAGGGTGGACATCTGTCTTAGAGTGAAATAAATAACCCTCCTCCCTCACTTTCCTGTTCACACCTTTCAGTAGTGTTCAGCAAGTTCAACACCACTGAAAGCCATATGGACCCTGGGAAAGCCAGAAAAAACCCTGCCCTGACTAAAGACAACAGTGCAAGAGCAGGAACGAGAGACCCACTTAGGTGATTCGTTAAACGTCTTTGAAGACATCGCTACTGTGGTATTGGAAGAAAATGACTCAGCTTGTGATTTTTTTTGAAGAGTATCTCAGAGTGTTTCATCTGTGAGATAAATGGTGGAAACAAAGACATGGGGAGTGAGAGGAAGGAAGGGAAAACATAGCCTGGAGCACAAACCAGTTAGAGAACAGGCAAGAAAGCAATTCCAGAGGCAGAGACCATCAGCGCTTGGAAGTACATCATGGGACAAGCTGCACCATTGGGGCAGTTGACATTTATAACAGACAGGCAGCAAAAGGCCGCGTGTTTTTAGCAGGACTACTAGCACAGAGTTGGCCTAAGGAGCCTAAATCTCTTCTTAAATTAGTTGTAGGCATCTATGTTGGTTTTTCTTCAGATTTTAAAGACCTTTCTCACCGGATTTCAACAGTACAGGCACATGCCATGGTGCAACCTTCAGCTCTTACAGTGCTGAAGGTAAACAAACCAAACAAATCAAACAGTCCTTTTGAAACTCATTGGTTTGGGACATAACAAAGTAAAATATTTATCGTACAATTCCTCCCCCAAAAGGGGAAGAAAGAAACAAGAACAAGGGAGAAAGGAGGAGACACAGGATCCATCAGTTTGGTAGACCCAAACAGGGTTTAAGACACACATACATTGGTGTCTGCAAATGAAAATCTCACCATAATCTTCTTTTCTAGGGACAGTGCTCATACTGCATCTTTCCTTATTCTCATGCTGAAAATTAATGAAATATCTGGGAAAAATCTTGCATTTCAAATATGAGCCTTACTCCTTTCGCTTAACAAAAAACAACTTTTTGGTACTTAAAAAATGAGAAGAATTCAATTCAAGCCAAACTGAAAAGCAAATCTTACTTTGTTTCTAGGCAAAAAATGAAGTCTTTCCTTTTAAGGTTTAATTTCCTTTTGTGTCAGTATTATTCTGGGGAGAGAATGTTTGGAAACCTTAGTTTTGTCAACCAGCCTATGCTGCTGGGAAATTATTCCATCCAAGCAGCTAGAGCAGCATGCTGACACTGAGCAAACCTCCTACATTAGATATTAGAATATGAACCTCATGCACGTACCAGATAACTAGTTACCACGTGTCGTTTTACCTCTTTTCTTGATTTTTTTTTCAACTCCTTTATCAGAGATGCCATTCACTTTTCAGCTAAATATTTCATTCAGAAGCAACGGATTCTTTTTTTGGATAAATATCTGCCACTGCCTCCTATCAGCAGTAATTAAAGTCGTATGATGCAGCTCTCATCGTCACAGGTGCTGAGCCGTTCGTGGCTTTTGTTGATGGGTAGGAAATTCTTTTGCAAAAGTTGCTGACAGTCACTTTGCTGGCATAAACCTCTGCCAGCTCCTGGATCCTCCCAGGATGGAAGGCCACTGGGACCCACCATCACACTGTTCCTGGGATGCAGCAACTCATTCACTTCAGCTGGAGACTGATGCTGGTAGTGCAACCTGGCTTACTAAGGTCATCCTCACCCTCCAGGCAGTCTTTCCCCTGCCCCAACCTCCTTCATTCAGCACTGAGACTAGAAAAGCTCTGTTTTATCTTGTTGAAGCATCCTCTGACCTTCCAGCTTCATCTCACTGACTCC
>NW_010424040.1:16236-26994 GCF_000710305.1 Buceros rhinoceros silvestris | reverse complement strand
CCCTCCCCCCTCCACCCCCCTGCCCCCCACACCAGCCACTTCACGCATCCCCATCCAGCCCAACACACCTCGCCCTGCACAGGTTGCTTATTCCACGGCTCCAGTTCTGTATTGCTCAGATAGAGATATTTATCTGTTCATTTATATATATATATATATTGGACAAATAAGACTAAGCTTAATTTCCTTTCATATTCATGCAGAAGAGCTGATGGCTGTGACAGCCATTTCATCACAGCTCAGCCCACTGTCATCCTGCAAGTCCCCAAAACACCATGTCCCAGGGGCTGACAAAAGGAAAATTAGGCCCCCCAAATTCTCACCTCACCAGTGAAAGGAAAACCTGAATGAAGCTCAGAAATGCTGATACCTTGCTCTTTCTCAGACTTGCACTTTTTCTCAGAATAAGATCCCTTCCACCTGCTGCAGCTGTGCTCCTCCGACACTTAGGAATGGGTAGACCTCATCCTCGTCCATATTCTACTCCTGTTTGCAGCACAGACCTACCTTAGATATGTCCCCAAGTCATGGTATAGAGCTGGAGAGGCTACATCTACTTTTGATCTCAAAGCATGTGAGACTCCCCATCCCTGAGAAACTGAGGGGAAGGGGATGAAGTGGCGCTCCTGGGTCACTCTACAAACAGTACACAGTAATCTTAGTCACAGTGCAGCCAAGGAAACTGGACAGTCCTTCCACCTCCCAACATGAATGCACAAGCCACACAAACCGCACATGCTCTCTGGCCCCAGCACTGCTAAGGGGGGCTGACTCTGATCCCAAAGCTAAAGCTGAGCTTGGGTGCCAAGCAGCAGAGATGGTGGTTCTCATTTTCATTCCCATTCAGTTCATCATCCTCAAGAACAAAGCCACACACAGGCACTGATAGTGGATTTCATACGAAGTAATCAGAACACAATAATATTCTCCCCAGTAACCGTCCTGGCAAAAGCCTGGGAGGTGTTGACATTATTTGCATCTTTATTGTTCCTGAGCAGCAGAGCAATGATGTTGCCGTGTTTTGACTAAATAGACGAAGAGAGATGTTTTGTTGCTTCCTTGAGTGTGTAAAGATTAAGCCCAATTACACATTCGCTCCATCTCCCCCCATTCACACACAGAGATTCCGCCTTTGCGGAAATTGCAGAACCGACCTGCGAGTTATTGAAGGTGGGTGTTAACAGAGAGGGAGGATCATCTGTGTGAAATGGAGGGGAATGCCACCCACCAAGGAGGATTATAATGATTTTGTCTAGATGGACCGAAGAGGAGGTTCACACCACAGGGGCCCCACAGTTCCTGTCCCATTCCCACACAAGTTCAGCTTGTCAGCCTTAGCACTCCCAGGCTGCAGGCAGTCTGGCTGCAACAGGAGCTTGTGGGACTCATCACATCCCCTTCTGCACTGCTTCGAGAAGAAAAGACAGCCTCTTGTCCCCAGTGCTGCAGGAGCATATGAGCAGCACCGTGACAGGACAAGAGGAAACAGCCTCAAGTTGCACCAAAGGAAGTTTAGATTAGACATCAGGAAAAATTTCTTCTGCCCAGGGCAGTGCTGGAGTCCCTGTCCCTGGAGGGCTTTACCAGCATGTCAACGTGGTCCTGAGGGACCCAGTTTAGCGGTGACCTGCCAATGCTGGTTGAACAGTTGGACTCAATGATCTTGAAGGTCTTTTCCAACCTAAATGATTCTGTGATTCTAAAGCCATCACACCTCCCCATGGGGATGACAGGCAGGGCTGCAGCAACGGCTGCATCTGCAGTGCCTCCAGGAAGGACATGGCAAAAACAGGGGCAGTACTGATCACCCAGTCAAAAACGATGAGTGTCCACCATCAAATCTGCTGCATTCCAGGTCAGAGGGAACCACAATCCAGCACACTCCCTGGGCAGACCAAACCCCTCCCTCCAAAACTGCAATGAGCCTTCCAAAGCAGGTCCCATCCTTCCTTCCCCCACCTTTTTTGCTGTGCATGTCCTCAGATAACCCAGACCGCTGCAGTTCCCTTGCCAGGGAGAAAATTACAATGTCACTTTGGCTGTCAGGCTTCTGGCTTGGCATCGGCAAGCAGCCAGAGGAGGAGGAGGAGGAAGAAGAGCAGGGGGAGCAGGGAGGGGGAGGGTAAAGGGGGAGAAAAGGAAAGCGAGCAAAGGTTTGTGAGGTGAAGTGGGCAACAGCTGCTGCTGCAAAATACGAATGGCAAGGGGTCAGCATGAAGGATGGGTTTTGCTTTCTGGCCTTCCCACCTGGAGGGAAGAAGGAACCGTTGGTTGAGGGTCTGGAAGAGAAAATTAAAGTCCAGTTGGCAAAGCTGATTGAAGGCAGCTCACATTAACTGGGCAAAGGTAGCACTTGGTCTTCCCCAGCTTCCTAAGGAAAATCGCCATCCTTTTCCGCCTTTAAATCTAGTTTTGGGGGTGCTGGGCAGTGAAGTCGGGTTCTACATGCAGTCTAAATCTGGGGTAGCAGTAGGGGGAGATGGATGGACTTAGTAGGACCATCCTGGGCTCAGGAAACTGATTGCAAACCCGTATGGGTTTTACCTTCCTCTAACCCTGCAGGTTGGGCATTTGTGCAGAAGCAGGTTGTGATTCCAGCTAGCGCTGCTGAACTGCACAGCCCTCACGTGCACACAAAAAACACCAAGGCATGGTACAAGCTGGGATGGTGACTCCTCATCACATCTTTTCAGGAGCTGAGGTCTGCCAGTGCACAGGACCTGCCTCGCTGACCTGATCCTCCATCTCTCTGCTAGTGCTCTCCCCAAAGGTCCTTTTCGTAACAGTCCACGTGAGCTTCCCCTCTGCCAGCTGCAGCCTCGGTGGAGACCTGACATGTAAACAGTATTTGCCTGCCCATGTATCATGAATCTCTCTTGCTCTGAGCAAGGCAGAGGACAGTCCCGCTTCTTCCCAGTCTTCCAGGTGATTTATTGAAGCTCCTGTCACCCCATTTAGCTTTGCTAAGGCTTAATGCATGGCAACTGCTGCTCCTTTTTCCACATCTAGTCTTCTCCATCCACGATTTGCCCCACATGTTTCTCCATCCCTCTCTCTGTGTCCTCCAGAGGTTTTAAACCTACAGGTTATGAATAATAGGAAAATACAGGAAATTTTTTTTAAAAAGAAGAAGAAATAAAAGGAAATTCATGCATATTCCCCATGATACTTCCTCCAGAACTTGATTCTGAGTTGCCACCCACTGTTTTTCAAACGTCCTGGAAAACAAGAAACTCTGTTTTCTCAGGATGAGAGGTGGCTGTGTCCACTCTTTGCTCCACCGTGAGAAGGCGGAGAGAAGCCATTTCAGGGTATTTAACGGCTCTCAGGGCAATAAGGCTGCATGCTGCCAGGGTTACTTCATTTTTCACCCTCCACCCGGAAGGAACTGAGCTGTCGCCAATTAACACTCCTTTTCTCACGCTTCACCCCCAATTTCAGTAAGAGCAGGAACTGCTGGGTTCATTTTTCCTGTTCAAATGAAGAGAGAGTCTGTTAAACTCTTCCAGCTGCAGCCACACCAACACCTTAGCAAATCGATCTCATTTCCCACAGATGCAACAGAAAGATGGATGAAAGAGCAACCAGAAGCTGACCATCACTTAACAAGGCAGCACAGAGGCAAGAACCGGCTTTAGTTCCCTGTCATATCAGCTTCTTCAAAATAAAAAAGGTGATGTTCAGCCTGGAGACCTTAGTGCGGCCTGTCAGTGCTGAAAGGGGCTCCAGGAAAGCTGGGGAGGGGCTTTTCAGCAGGGGCTGTTGGGACAGGACAAGGGGTGATGGGTTCAACTGGAAGAGGGAGATTCAGACTAGAGAGAAGGGAGAAATATTTTACACTGAGGATGGTGAGACCCTGTCCCAGGTTGCCCTGAGAGGTGGGAGAAGCCCCATGCCTGGCACCATTGCAGGTCAGGTTGGCCCTTGGGGCTCTGAGCAACCTGTTCTAGTTGCAGATGTCCCTGCTGCCTGCAGGGGGTTGGGCTGGGTGAGCTTTGAAGGTCCCTTCCAACCCAAACCGTTCTGTGGTTTTATGTTTATGGGATGGCTTTGGCTTTGAGTCCTTCAAACATCACCATTCATCAAGCAACGTAACACCCCAGAGGAGAAACCCAGCACCAAACATGAGGTGAGAAACCTGAAGTGCAGTGGTGGTCACTTGACACAGTCCAGTTGGGATGAGTGCAGATAAATCCTCTCATGGCAGAGGGGCAAATCTAGGAGAGGAATGCACTGCCTTGTAACAACTCACCCTGAAGAATGGAAGGGTTTGAATGACGGATGGTGAGAAATCCAACTTTTTTTGAGCAGGGAGCAAATGGGAATCACTGCAGAGATGGCCCTGGGGTGCTGACTTTGACCTTGGGGCATCTTGGGCAGCATCTCTGGGGTTAATGTACCTGGACGGTTTTTCCCCCTAGTTCAGTCTCTGAACAACGACCGTTGTCTTCTGTCAATAGGAGATCAGCCCGAAGAAACGAGCGCTGCATTTTCTGCTCCCACCACCACCACCTCCTTCTCCCAGGATTTGCGAAGGCTTTCAAACAGCCCATTTTTGTCATTAGCCACCGAGAAAGAAAGGTTAGTTGCTCCTCTCCCTGGGTTACCACTGCTTGAAGGCTGCGCACGGAGGCAGCCGGCACAAAGCCACTGTTGGCGGCAGCTGCTTTCAAGTGCCAGCGAAGCTCGGTGGAAAATGGTGAATGAGACTCACTAATTAGACAGACAATTAACTTAAAGTCCCTCCACTATCCTGGTTTGTCAGGATGCTTTTGTTACTCTCCTCAGGTGAAGCTCGCCCCTGGTGTAAGATCCTGCTTCAGGTTTGTGCACAATTTCACCCTGAATTCAAAAACATAACGAGCACACCAGGCCCTCGCAGGCGTGGATTTGCCTCTCTAACCTCCCAGTTTACCAACCTCTTTCCACCTCAGCAGGACCTTCTGCCTCTGCCCAACCAATGCACCCCATTGACCAGTGAATTTTCTAATATCTGTCCCATTTGACCCAAAAATCAGCCATTTTCTGCCACTCATAAACGATTTTGAGCCTGCAAAACCCAGGCATAAAGTTCCCCTTCTCTGGAGTGGGTGTTTTGTGATGTAATATTGTCCATGTTGTTGGACTAGATGATCTCCAGAGGTCCCTTCCAACCTCTACTGTTCTGTAATACTTAGTTTTTCAGACTTCACCTGATTTTCAGCACCTCTCTCTATGATTTCCCTGCTCTGAGTCTCCTGGAGAGGAGCCCCATGCATCCCCCATGAGCAATGGGGAGCAATCCCAGCAGCAAGTCCAAAGCTAGGACTGGGTCAGACTTGCTTATCGGCCCCTAAGTGAAGACTTTACAGCGGTTTCCCACCTCCAGATACTTGGTTGGAGAGATTCATTTGGCGTCACACCTTGGGAGTTCAGAACCTTTCCTTTTTGAAGCATTTCTTACCAGTAGCAACAACAGCAAGGAGACCAGCAACATCTGTCCTGCGATCCCAGCGATCCAGCATGGCCAGAGCCCTGCCACCTCCAAACCAGTGACCTTGGCTCGTGTGACAGCTCCTACAGGATGCACCATGGCTGTCTGCCCACCTGCCAGGGGGGTTATAGCCCTGCAATGTGCCATATTTTGGGCTACTGGTTTCACATAGTTGCTGCTGCACCTATTTGAGAGGCAGGACAACCTGTACCTGGTGCATTAACACCTCTGCTGAGCTGTCTGTGCTCCTGGGGTTGCTACTGGAGAGACTCAGCATGGTTTAGCTCATGCTTTGGTGGGCTAAAATGAAGGGAAGTAACCACAGACACACTTGTTTCTCACCACTTAAGATAAACGGGTTCATGACCTGAAGGGACAGCAAAAACAACATCCCACCCACGGTCTTAGGTGAAGATACACCTGAAGAAAGCCCTTTCCTTTCATCAAGCTCTTCTCCTTCTGGTCTCCAGAGAGACATGGCAACCAGAGGATTGCATGGCTTTAACCCCACCAGCTCATGGCACAATCACATCTGTGCCCACCAGACACATCTGTACCTCAGAAGGAGCCAATGGGATTTAGATGCATTTGAAAAATTGCATCGTTTTTCTTTCTGACCAAAGCTGGGCGGGTTACAAAAGATTTTCTCATATGATGTCCTCCAAAATCCCCAGGGCACCCTGGGAAAAGGATCCTGAAATGCTGAACTCTTGCTGAGTTTCCGTACTGAGCACCTTCTGCAGGAGACAGACCTTGCTTGGGTCTCTGAAAAGCTGGCTTAATTAACACCAAACAGATCAGAAACTCCTTCCCTGCTGAAACAGGTCTTAACCGGCAGCTCTTCTGCACTTCTCGGTGGCATCAAGGATGGCAGTTGTGGGGTGGGGGGTGGTAGTGAGAAAAGCTCTATGATTAAGTGATTGAACTGAAGAAAAACATTCTTTTGGACCTATCGAAAGGTATATTTTTCAATTTTTCCCTGGCAAATCATTTGAAGAAAATAAGCCCATTTTGTTTACTTGGGAACTTCTTTCCATTCAAAATAAATACTTCAGTGTTTTAAGTTGAAGTGAAGCAAGTGAAATACTGTTTCAAACGGAGACATCAAACTGTTTGGGGGTGGAGGGAAAGGAAAATTGAAGCTTTTCTTTTTCAAAATTGTCTGTTTTGGTTATTTCAACCCAAACAATGAACCAAGCTTGATATAAAACCACAGCATGCTGCAGGTGACATGAAAGTGTATCTTTCAGCATAAAACACTCTGGGTGAAAATGTTTTTTTGGCTTCAGCAACGATTGACTCATGAGCAGAATTAGGATTTAAAGCTTGGGCCATACAGTTTAAACCACTCCCCCCACACCTAGTTAAATCTGCTTTGAACACGACCAGGGTGAAGAAGAATCGGGGAGGCAGAAAAATCTTCAGGGGAAGGAGATGAGCAGCCTTAGAGGGGTCTGACATCCGCTTAGCTTGAAAATGAGAAAGAAAGCGTAAGACCAGGACAATTCGATCCTGAGTATCACAGCCCTTTCCAAAAATGAAAGACAGCAGGGGGAATTAATGGGCATAAATGCAACCCAGTAATTAATTGATAAATGGCATTAGAGAGTTTTCTAAAGAGGAAGACTCCAACGTGACTTATCTTCCCAAAGGCAGAAGACAATTTCTCTCTCCTTTCACCTTGCAGATAAGGACAGAGAAGAGGGATCTTTTGGTTTTGAAGCTTAAGAGGAATCTGGAAGTTGAAGACAAAAGAGAAAGGAAAAAGCCCCACATGGTAGGAGCAAGAACACAGCGGGCTGTTGTTTACTGAGCTGATAAAGCTGGAACTGTTCTCCACCGAATAATCCCCCTTGTAAGGGTGGGAGCAATGTGAGGAGTAACATGGGAGCAGGAGCAAAGTGAGATCTGTTGCAAAGGCAACAGGGTTATACCTGGTAGAGAAGAGGGGCACCCAGGGGATGGGCTGGTCCACAGCTTTCTGCATAAACCCCTTCTCCTTCCCCACTAGGCAATGGGGCAGGTCTGCAGTGTGGGACCACTTCTGTTTGCTGCAGCTGCATCTTCCCAGCCAGCCCCTCCCGCACATGCATTGCTACCCCTGGGCAAGGAAAAGCCCTGCTCTGGGCTCTCCATCTCCTCCCACAGCTGTAAGGTCTCATCTGCCCTTCACCCCAGCCAAGAAGCTCAAGCCAATACTCCCCATAGCTAACCTGCAGGGTCCACCATCTCCTGAGGGTCCAAGCAACTCCATCACCACACATGCCCAACAGTGAAGCAATGACTTTTTTTCAAGGCTGAATAAGCCTAATAATTGAGACACTTCCCTCCTGCCCTGCTAGACACGTATTATTAACAACCAGAGTGAATCCCCAGGCGGGACTAGCTGATAGATGGCAACACATAAATTTCAGTGTCTCAGTGTAGGTGTCTATGCTTCTGCCACAGCCAGTGGAGACCAAAGGCTCAGTTTGGTCACCTACAGTTAGGCATCCTGTGCCATCCAAAGGTATGCGAGACACCTGCACCCTTCTGGAGCAGCACATAGAGAACACGAGTTACGTCTGGTCATCAATGTAAAGCTTACATGACCGATCACAGGAGACACCAGGTTCGCTATAGATAATGGCTGTCCCCATTGGCCTTTTTAATGTGTACTAAACAGCAATTCCTCTCCCTGCCAGCAAGGTGCGTGCCCTGTGCATTAACCAGCTTCCTCCAAAAGCATCAGGAACAGCTTGGGTTAGAGAGGCAAAATTTGGTCAGAGTAGCAGGAGAAAAGGAGCCACCCTTGCTCATGGTCAAGCCAAGTGGAGTGAAGAGGCACAGCTGTTTGCTGGATTCCTCCTCCTTGTGGGCAGCAGGGTAAGAGCACAGAGAGGCCAGGCCAGATGGGTCAGCGGGGATGGGACAAGAACCCAATTTCCCTGGACAGCTGACCTTACCATAGCCCTGCTCTCTGGTTTGTGCAAAAGCCCTTCATCCTCACGGAGGCAGCTCTGCACCTGTTCAGCCTGGTCCTGGAGCAAAACCATTTGCTATCACGTGCCATTTCAGCAAAGAATTTGGTCCAGTGATTTCAGCAGAGCAGCCAGGTGAGACTCAAACACTGTCAACTTTGTAGAGGCCTCCAGAAACACCTCCATGGTATCACAGACCCTGTCTCTATTTCCCATTCCCTTAAAAGACTACTTCACAGAAGATGACCTGGAGGCAGGCAGAAGCACAAGGGGTGCTCTGTGTCTGGAGGATCCATTCTGCCGGTCCTACAAAGTCAAGGTGTCCAGCTGCTCCTGCCCCTAACTGGGGACTTCCTCTGCCGTTCCTGTAAGCTCTGTTCATGCAGAGTTCCCTCCTGAAACATGCAAGAGGTTCTTCTGTGCTTGGAAAGCAAGGTAGAGCTGTGAGGTGGGACAATGCACGTCCAAATCTTGTTTCTACATGGACAATAGGATTTAGCCAAGACATATTTCTGGTTCTGGGAACTAGGAAGACCTTGTCTTCCCCAACCCTGGCACCATCTTTGGTCCCATGAGCTGGTGAAGGTGAAGTAACGTCTATGACTGGAAATGCATCCAGTTTTTATCTGACGCCCAGACTCTTCCCAGAGAAGTTCCTCCATTCCCAGGCAGACAGACCAGCTCAGCAGCTGCTCATTCTTGTCGTGAAAATGGGTGTAATCTCCAGCCAACGCGCCAAGCCAATTCAGCAAAAAACAGCACAATTGCCCTGAGCAGAATCAATAGCCCCCCAGCTTCGTCGCTGGAATAGGTCACCCACTTATCAAGGGAGAGCTGAAATCATTCATAGGACACTTGTGGTTTCGCTGTCCTTGCGATGGCTTTGCTGAACTCTGTCCAAAGCAGAGACATGTCATTTAGATTCTATTAAAACCAAAGTGCACGTCCACACACGGAGGAAGAGAAAGAGGGAAGAAAAAAGAAGGAGGGAGCTGGGTGTCCTTGAGGTCACGTAATCTAACAAATCACAGAGAAGCCATTAGCACCACGAAATGACAGGAGGCAAAACAAGGCAGAACATTAAGCGCCCGCCGCTACCAAATCCATTCAGCTGCCCCCGTTATTCTGATGGTGTGTCGGTGCAGCGTATAATCATCAAAATTGGTATTCTGCTGCAAACCATCCGTCTCCTGCTTCACTCCAGGCTGAGTTTTGCTGGTCATTAGGGATCAAGGAGAAAGTCCAGAGTCCACCTCACATCAGTACTTGCACAGAGTCTGCTCGGCCCTCCTTCAGAGCAAGCAAGCAGGGTCCTAACCGCAGTAACTCCTGTTGCGCGCTTGTGAGGAGCGGAAACAACTGGGACAGAGGCTGAATCAGCCCTGGAGTCATGAAGGCTTCAAGTGTGATGTTATTTTGGAGATCTTGAAGGCTTTGGGGCTGGGTTAGCATTTGGCAGAGCCCTTGTGTTGTCTGCAGACCCGCAGTGATGAAAAAGTGAATTGCCACCATCAGAGCTGGAACAACTCAACCATAGCATGGAACAACTTGACCATAGCAGATGATGTAACACACACACGCATCTAGAGCTGTCACGCACCTGACAGGGGACGAATGGGGACCCGAGGAGTCTCCCAAGGAGGGACTGGTTCTTAGCATGGGACATGTCTTTCCAGTATAGACTGGGATTTATAGGACACCCCTGCTGAAGCTGGCAGACATGTTAAAACTGACCAGGCACTAAGTGTCATCACCACCAGTCTTTTCCTGGAAAGAAAGGAAGAAAGGCCCTGAACAGACACTCCAGCCATCCGACAGAGGTCCTTTCCAATCACCACCTTTGCAGTTCCTGGCAATGGATGAAATTCACGTTCTGCAAACCAAGAGAGTGCCTTGGCTCATCCAGAAGGTCACATTGTTTTGAAGCACCAGGGCATCTCCGTCAGAGACAGGGCTTGCCATGGGGTGGTTGCCAGCCATGGTCATGCCTTGGTTCTCAAGGAGAGACCTTCATTGCAAGTTCTACTTGAGAGACCTCCAGGTTAGCAAGGTCCAGGTAGCAAAGTTCAAGTCAAGTGTGAAGGTACCAAGCCCATTTAACAGAAAAAGAGCCAGCAGGTCTTTTTGCACTATGATTTTGTCTGAATAGTGATGGAGATCCAGCACATGGGCATCCGAAGGGGTAGTCATGCCACTTTTACCTGTGTTCTTCCAACCTCAAGCCCTGTGTGCTGTGGGGCATCTGAAAGACACAGCACCACCTGGATGTTTGGGATGGCCCAGTTTCAGCTCTGCAAGTCCTGGAGAAGGTCCTGACCTCCTGCT
>NW_010424040.1:10536-16069 GCF_000710305.1 Buceros rhinoceros silvestris | reverse complement strand
ACTTCCCACCCCAGAAAGCGAAGTGTTTTTCGGAATTTCAGTGAAATTCCCCAGCCAATTGTCTGGTGGATTTTTTTTAAGTACTGTGCATGTCACTCAGTGCCAAGGAATTCAAAGTGTGTCATTGTTGATTTTCTTTTGTCATTAACTGCCAGGTTTGGGGGGTGGTTCAGAGCTGAGCTGGAGGAAGATGGGAGGCAAAGCTGACTTGATTAATATTGTGTTTTGAAACCTTTCTGCATCTTGTTGAAATTGATTTTCTTCTGCTTTTGCTCTAAAAGGAGAAGAGGAAAAAAAACCTGTTCCGTCCAAGGGAACATCAAAGGGAACTGAGCTATTTTCACTGCTGGTATAAAAACGAAAAACATGCAAAGACTAAACTGCATGACTGAGGATAACAAAGTGCCAGGAACCGAACCCTGCAGAGACAAGGCACAGGAATGGACAACACCACCTTGACTGGGTCCTGTGCAATACAACTGCTTCACATGTGCAAAACCCTCCTGGGAAAAATGCTGTTGAGGAGACCGTGTGGTGAACAAATCATGCCAGGAATGATTTGAGACTCAAAGAATGACTAAACTTTGTCTTGTAGTCGTGGCTTTCCTTCCTGGAAAGGGTAAGAAGGGAGAAACGATCCCAAAAAATGAAGCAAAATTTAAACTAATTTAAAAATCCATCTTTATTGCCATGGCCAGGAGAAAATTAGGCTGTTTGTCCAAACTGTGGCTCCTTTTGGATTCACTATGCAGAATGGCTTTGGCAGGTTGGACTCCAGCCTTTGGTTACCCCGAGTCCAATGGAGACCAGGTACCTCATGTCACATGTTCCCTGGATGACACCTTTACCTCTGTCCTGCATGATTGACCTGACGTGTACACTCGGCTCGGGTTCTGCCCCAATAAATACATCTATGGCTGGAGACCTTTGTACAGCAGGAGCAGTCTTGATAGGGTCACCATATGAGAGCCAGTCTCAGGTTCTGGAGGACCTCTATTTCAGTCCTACCACAGCAGGTCCTGTCCTGTAGATGTAAGCTTTGCCTTGCTCTTGGGCTTTCTGCCCTTCTTCAAGTAACCAGGACCTTGCTGTGAATCCAGGAGGGTAAATTCACACCTTGCTAGAAAACCAGTCCAAAAGCTGTATGAAGCTGATCCAGTTGGGAATGGTAAGGTGACTGTTCAAAAACGAAAGGGCCCTTGTAAGGGTACTGACATTTTCTTGTTCCTCATATCCACCACTGACAGCAGCAATAACTGGCTTTTCACAGTGAAAGTGGATGTTGGCACTGCTCTTCCAGACATTTAGGGGTACCTCTGGTACCTCTTAGATCAGTCCTTTAGCACTAACATCTATGATGACTTGAGAACTCCCTTCTTTTGTCTTTACCCCTTCTCTACTACCCACAGCCAGAAGCAGGAGGGCCAAAAATGGACCATCCTGGGTTGAGGACAGACACAGAGATGAAGTATATTCCCTCTCAGCCTAGTCCCAAAAGCTGGGTCTGTACTCGTGAACTGAACAGCGGACTGAGCTCAAGCTGTGAATTTGTTAGTCCTCCCTGACACACGCTTGGCCTTAGTACAAAGCACTTCATGATTTTTCATGGGTCAGCCACTTGCATGGCCCATGAATCATCTCAGCAGACAGTTTACTGATGGTCAGGTAGGAGAATTTAATAACAGAGCTGAAGACTGCTCTATGCCGTTGGCCTTGGGACCCCCAAAACATCCCCAAGCACAATTGAGTCTATGAGCACAGACATGACCAGAGCTCCTTGCTCTGCAAGCCTTGGGATCTCAAAGTGCGTGAAGTCCCTCAGTCACAGGAAGATACTTGGGACTGAAGCTTCTCTCCTTATTTCTACATAAAGCTAAAAGATAAAATGATCTCTTTACGAGAAAAAAATTTCATCTTATATCTATTTCTTTAAAGCATCTTTATGTATCAAAGAAGTAGCAGTAACAGCAACAAACAACCTTCTGTCCCTGGTTGGGTGTCCCACCAGCTGTCCCCATCCCTGTATAGGGAGGCTGATGAGTAACATCCTGACCTTCCACACTTTGCTGCAGACAGCCACAGTGGAGGTGTGGGCTGGGGGGTGACAGCAAACCCAGCCCTTCTCCTGTCAGCCCCACTCATTCCCTGGCTAGTCATGACTGTCCTCTGCAAACATCTCATATCTGCATATCATCCATGGCTGCTGCGTACAGGAATCCAGGAACGAGCTTTGAGATGTGTCCCTCCATACAGTCATTCAATTTGTCTTCACTAATCAGGACAGAATGGCTCCTCCTTCATTTCTGTATCTCATCTGCTGAGAAGAGCTGGACACCTGGGTCTCAGCAGCACGTTTGAAACTACTGCTATTTTCCACCCCTATTTCAACATTCTCCAACTTTCTAATTTTACTTCTTCAGAATGGTTTGGTTTGATTATCTCACATGAGCATCTGGGAACAAAAACAGACAGGTTTCACATGCTCTTTGATACCCAGGTACAGTCCCGCCTCCGCTCAACAATGTTCTTCAAACCACAGTGGCCAACAAAGCATTGTCCTTGCATCAAGGTGGCACATCATCATGAAGCCACAGGGCAGAGCTTCTCCTCAGCTCCAAACATTGTCCAAACTTGCACTGATTTCTTCATTTGTTTCTCCAAGTGATGATTTCAAACAGAAAGGAAAGATGGAGAGGGAGAACTGCATCCTGCTTTGACACTGCTGACACAAACGTGGTCCATCTCCAAGCTCGCTTTGTACTTTATAGCACTGGGACTTGAAAGACACTCACTTCTTTAAGAAATAGTTGGAATGAGAGAGATAAGACATCAGCTTTAGGCAGCATTTCAGTGACAGTGCTCAACAGGACCTCAGTCTTCAGCATGTGTGTGTATAATATTATAAATGTATTCCTCTCCTTCTCTCCGTATATATAGAAATGTTGACGTGGTGAATTAAAATCAAGCTGTGCTCTACACTTTCATTTTTAATGGGACTGTTCTTGGCTCCAAGGAGAGGACTATCACCCCTGAACGGCAGGAGCGGGTGGAGAGAGCGATCGCCTTCTGTCAAAGACAAATAAAGTAAAAGGAAAGAAAAGGCGCTGGTACATGATGAATGGTTCAACTTCTTTGGCTGCAGGAGCCTCTTCATTAACCGCTTCACTGCCTTTTTTTTTTCCCCTTTTTTCTTTGGGTTTTTTTTTTTCCCTTTGGCACTGAGCATGTGTCTGTCCGCCTGCAGCTCTGTCTGCCCATGAACGTGTTTTCCTGCAGCTGTGTGGAGCTGGTTCAGGTGTCCAGCTCCCACTCCAGGATTCAGCATTAAATGAGAAAAATAAGAAGAGGATGGGTTTATATTTTACACTAGCAATGTTACCCCGTGCTGCATCCTGTGGGACAGAGCCTGCCCCGCCAGGGCACCCACAGGAAATTCAGTACAAACTTGGTGGCACCTCAAAATTCAGGCTCCAGGGAGTCAAAAAAAGACACTTCTTGTCCCAGGGTGACTTACCCCGTGTGCTCCAGAAAAGCCTCCAGATTTCTGAAGCTTACTGGATGCCACTCAATCACGGGGACTCTTCCCTGTCCCCTCCATTGCTTTGCCCTTTTTCCATTCCCCACTCCATCCCCTGGAAACCCCTGCAGAGCCCAAGCAGGCCAAAAGCCCATGCAGCTTCTGTGGGTCAGGATCTGGCCTCTTGCTGTGGCTCTTGCACCCCAGAGTGATCGGAAAGGACAGGGCACGGGTGGGACGGATGAAGGACTGGTGGATCCATTTCACGAACTGAGGGGAACCAAGGCATGGAGACAGAGGCAATGACTTGCCCAAGGGCAAGGAGCTCTTGCCAGCTTCAGCGCAAATATGGTGGGCAATGGTGACCATTTGAAATGTCCAAGGAGATACAGTTCTGAGTGTTGAAGGAAAAGCAGCCAGTCCCCATGAGCCCATGAATGCACTGAGGCAGCTGTTCTGGGGCTCGACATCCACAGAGCATTGTATTCTCCTTCCAGCAAGCCACATCAGTCCTGCCTCAAATGCAGGACCCATCGCAGGCCTAGCGGTCAGGTTTGCCTGTGACCAATAGCTCAGTCTCAGGGTGGAGTTGCAGGCATGGAAATGAAGATGGCTGTAGCCTCCCAACCACTCAAGCTGTTTCCCTTGACGACCTCCAGGATCAGAGCGGGCCCAAATGAGCCCTACCAGCTCAGAGCAGGTTGAGGCAGTCATATCACTTGGATGTTTAGTTCCAAGGAGGTTATCATGTTAAAAGGAAGCCTGGGAGATATTAAAACACCCCCACGCACACTCCTACACCCCCTAATTGGCCTCAGTAAGAGTGAAAACATCCAGAAAGCCCAGAGGCTTCCACTAATTTTATAGTAGGCTGGATCACAAGCTCTCAGTTTTTCTGTTTGCCAAGTGTCTGGTGTGCAGGAACCTCAGGAACCCTGCAGAAATGCTGACAGCGATGAGACACAGCAAGAGAAGAGCAGCTGCACAGAGAAAGAGACACCGTTGGAGATGACTCACCCAGTTTACCCCAGATTCCAAGATGTTATTGGGAATTAAAACCATGGTTGCTCTCTGCAGCATGTACAACATTAAGCTGCTTGACCTGTTCTTCTGAGCCAGCCTGGAGGGTTTTTTCCCCATTTCAGTGTCACAAACTCTGCTGCATGGATAAATGAGAAATGGGCACATGAAGGCATCTCTCAAACCACCAGCAAAGCATCAGCTTGATCGTCTCAGCATCAGCCCTTGCTCAAGAGCTCACTGGAGGTGGAGTTTCAGCACACATCTCCATAATCACAGTCCCAGGTTCTCCCTTACCTGACAGCAGGGCAAAAGGTGAGGCCCAACTCCCAGCAGATGCAACATTCTGTGGACAATTTTGTTGCAAGAGACATCCCGGTCAGTGCCCAAAAATCCAGATGGGCAGGTTACAGCACTCAGGGTACTCACTCTGGTCCTGGGTTCCACCTCAAAGTGCATGCAGGGACAGATGGGACATATGAGTTGGCCTTTATAGCAACAATGCGGGGACAAGCACCCAGAAACATCAAGGTGAGGAAGGCAAAATGGTCTCATCCTCTAGCCCACACCCACCCCTCCAAGCCTGAGGGAGGCTGAAAGACATTTACGCAGCAGATGGGACCACAGTGCACGTCTCAGTGCCCCCAGGTTGTAGCAAAATGACTGATCCAGGAGCACCACCACAGGAGCTTTCCCCTTCACCATGCACATGCTGTCTGAGCAAGGTTCTGCTAACCAAGAAGGTGCCTTTGATGCTGAAGACATAGGACAGCGAAGGGCTGTGGGTTTTCAGCTCTCCACCATCATTTTCCAAAGGTACCCAAGCTTGCAGTGGACCCCTTTACAAAGAGGAAAACTCCACTTGGATGGACTTCAAGCTCACCAAGTCTTCGAAGGCACTTGGCAGCTTTCATGCCCAGCTCATGCTTTTCATGGGATTGCAGGTGATGGGGTAGGGGGGAAAGAATAAGATGAAAAACTGCGCTTGGGGATCTG
>NW_010424040.1:8995-10446 GCF_000710305.1 Buceros rhinoceros silvestris | reverse complement strand
GAGTAAGATGAAAAACTGCGCTTGGGGATCTGGCCCCAACCACAATCCAGATGCAAGGCTGAGCAGAGCAGTTTATGGTCATCTGCTGCCACCTAGTGTCATCTGGACATCAAAGACACCTGCTTGGATACATGGATTTCTCTAATCAGTCAAATCCTGCATCCCATGGACCACATCTTACATTTGTGGCTGCATCAGGAGGGACATTGTTCATCTGTACTGCCTGTGACCATCTCAGGTTAGACAGAGCCAGCAAACAGACCATCGTGTATCACCTCTAGATGACCATCTTCTCATACCTCCACTCCAAGCAGGGAGCCACCTGGCAGCTCAAGGGCAGAGGAGCTGGTCTGGTCTGGGCATGTGGACTGGGAAGGCTGGTCCCAGCACTGCCGCTCTTGCCTGGGGAAGTGGATGCGATGGGTCATTCTGCACCACAGCACAAGCAGTCTGCCTCCAGAAAAATCTGCTGGTGCATGCAAGGACATCTCCCAGACAGAGAAAGGGTCTTTGAGAAGAGTGAAAATGTCGTTGATGAGTCTGCTGAGCAGAGCCGTAGGCCAGTACACCTTTGCCCTAGACCAGTACACCTTTGCAGGATCCCTGGGAGCAGGAGGAATGGGAGTTTCTATAAATTCCTTTCTAGCCTCAATAGCTCAAATTTAGCCCCCAAATGTGCATATCCAAGCTCTGCACTCTTGAAGTTTGGATAGCTGTAGAGGGTAACTCCCCATCTCTTCTCACTGGCCACGGGAGGGGATGAAGGGAAGTGTGATGGCCAGGTAGGTGACGTTAATGGGTAAGAATCCAAGCCCAGCCACGCTATATCAGCTTGATGTGCTCATTCAAGTGGTGGTCTCATAGCAGGGCAGTTTTTTGACTGCAGCCCTGTCATCCCTCACTTTATCATTAAATGGTCCGACTCACTGAGAAAAGTTTTTTCCAACCAGTTAAGCATTGCAGCAACTTCTCCAAAGTCTCTCCAGCTGTTTAACCCTCTGCTAACACCCACACTGGACAGCAAAACGGAGGGCATGAGCACACAGGGAGCAGTTTTCCCTCTCTGGGAGGTCATCTGAGGGTGATCCCAAGAGGTCTCTTTCGGCCCAAATGACTCTTGGATTTCGTGACTTGTTATCAGAGCAAGAGGAGCTGCTGGATCCTACATATCACCTGGATATCCACTGACCAAGAAAAATACGGAGGTACCAGACGAGGCATATGTGCATGACCAAAGACTTTGAAACAAAGTCTGATGGTAAGAGAATGAGGACAGCTTAGGTTAAGGTGGCCTCAGCCACGACCTGCAATTAGCAGCCCATTTTGTAATACTGGGAATAATGAAACCAAAACCAGTTTCCTGAGGATTGTCCCCAAGCCTAAACCATGAAGAACCTTTACATTTGCTCCAGGAGGACATGAGGATCACTGGCACATCATACACTGCTGAA
>NW_010424040.1:0-8906 GCF_000710305.1 Buceros rhinoceros silvestris | reverse complement strand
CTGAACCAAATGATCCCAGATTTAAGGGCTATCAGAAGCGGTTCCAGGCATGTCTGCTTGCACTGGTGTGGTGGGAGACCAAAAGTCTTTGGTGTCTAAAGGCTCAGGGGTCTTCTCAGCAAGAAAAGAGACAGAGAAGCCAGAGGACTGTAAAAAGCCTTTGTTTTCATTTCAGACCCTGACAGAGCCGCATGTCAAGTCATAGGAAAGTGGCACGGTAAAGTACTGTGCACATCAACAGCACCTTTCATCCGAGGATTGTAAAGCCCTTTCAAGACATTTGTTAAACCTCACAACACCCCTGTGAGGTAGGTATTACCCCCCATTTTACAGACGGGGGCAACTGAGGCACAGAGAAATGCAACGGCTTGGCCAAGGCCTTTGGGCAAGCCAATGACACAGGCAGGTCTTCCTGCTCTTGTTCCCGGCTTGTGGCTCCTTCCCCCTTTGGGCAGCAGAGTGTTAGCAGCTCACAGAGCCACTGCTGGGCTTGCCCCATGAGCTATGTTTATGGAGGGCTCCTGAGCCCCTTGAAAGCACCATGGTAACCAGCTGCCACCAGCACTTGAGACATTAACCTTCTCCCAGACAGCTTCTCCTTCCAGGTACGGCCCCAGGATTGTCACTGTTCTGTCTTGTGCAATCAGTCAGGAGGCCAGGAGGAGCCTGAGAACTTGGATCCTTCACGGAAATGTCCCAGCACTGTATGGCACAGTCCACACCGGAAACCACTTTTCTCTCATGGCAAATGTCTCCCCGGGGACAACGCCCAGCATTGAACTCTGGTGTCAGTGGACAGTGGTGGTGTCTCACCAGGTCTGAAGGAGAAGGAGGAGGTAGCTAGAAGGATATTACACGGCTTTTGCTGCCACTGTCATCATCAGCATCTTAAGTCAGTGTTGGATGTTCTCTTGACCCCAAGTCACCCCAGCCCACGTGCAATTTCAAGAAGAAACTAAAGCTGGGGGGTAAATTGTCAAGGAAGCAATGCCAGGAGCTGTGGTGGAGTCTCCGTTGGGGGAACCCCACTGCCAGCCCACCCCAATCGTTGGTTATGTCACGGTACCAATTTCCCCTCTCCTCCCCCCACCACTACAGTTTTTGTGCGGAAAACATAGTTTGTCTTAGAAAAATAGTCCTCTGGTATCAAAAGACAAATAAAACAAGAGAGGAATAAAAGACCCCTGTCGCCAGCAGCAGTGCAAATCAGGAGAGCCAGCTCGGGAAGGATGGGCTTAAGGTGTCCTTGGTTTGTCACTTCTTCAAGAGGAAGGAGGTTGATTGGACTTTGATGGCTGGGACTGGCCTAAAGTGAGAAGAGAAAGGAGACATCTCATTCTAGTGCAGACACTAAGCATCTACCACCTCCACCAAAACCATCCTTCCACAGCTCAGAGAAGACAGGCTGCTGTTCCTGAGACCAGAGGGGAACCTGTGACTGTCATGGTCACCCATGTCCTCTCTCAAATCCTGTTTCTTTGAGGTGTGCTCCTTCCCCAAAACAGCCAACATGGTTCATGCTCTACCAGGAGATGTCACCACATCAACCAACCCGATCCTGTAGTCCATCCTGGGAATTATGAATTCTCTCACCTCATACTGCTAGGAAAACAAATGGTTCCCTGGCCCTCTCTGACATTGTTGGTGGTGTCACGTAATGAATCCAGACCAAGACATGGGCACGTCCTGCTGCCTGGCACAAGCCTGGCCCTGCCAGTCAATACTTTTCAAGAGAGGCACCATTTCAAGAGAGGACAGACAGGGATAGGCAGGGACTGCTCCTGGTGGGCAGCAAGGGCAAAACCACCATTTGGGGAGGGAGCCAGCTTTAGCTACCAGGATGTGCCAAATCTTTCTCTTTGGGACCACAGAACAGGCCTGTTCAATCTACTAGAAAAGATGAGCTGTAGGGTTGAGTTACACAGAGAAATTTGGGGGCATATTCTGCCTCCTTCTGGTGGCAGCTACAAAGACATAGGAACCTAAAATGGTTCTTTTCTCCATGGCTGTAGGTGGCCCACAAGCCTGGCTGGCAGGAGTGGATGTAAGCATGACCCCTTGAGGCTCCCCTGACCTATTTCCAGAGGATTTAGAGAGAGCTGGAAGTAGTAGAGATATTATAAAGGACTTGGACTGAATCTCCAGCTCCAAACTGGAAAGTCCATGTCCTCCATTCCCTTGGACATGGGTGCCTAAGCGCTGCTATTGTTCGCATACTCAGAAGATCTGTGTCTTGCTTATCTAAGGGCCGTTGGGGAGGGGGATATTTTATCTCCAGTCTCTTGGGTCCCAGCCCAGTGCTTAACCACAGTTTATTGCCCCACAAGCAGCAAAAAACATCCCCCCCCATGGTGCTGCACAATGTCTGTGACTCACCGTTGAGGTGGCATCGGTCTGTAGGGAGGAAAGATGAAACAGAGCATCAATGTCCATCCCTTTACTCCACTGTACCCCAGCAGCTCACCAACAGCCCCCTCTGCACTCTGGGACAAGAGGCCATATACACCCACCAGAGGATGGCATCTCCCTTAACCCATCAGGACCCTGTAAGACCCAAAGTCCCAACCTTGGCCAACAATGGCCAACTTTGGCCGAACCCTGTGGGCTGCTGCCAGGTGGAGGGAAGGCTGCAGACCCCAGACCCACAGCTACCTTACCTGGGTGGGCAGGCTCTTCTCCCACACTACGTGAGAGGGAGCATGGGCACAGGGTTGTTACAAACAAAGGGTTCCCATGTGGACACTTGGGTTGTGGTTGCTCCCCAGGCAGCATGATTTGGGACATCTTCTCATTTCCTTTCTCTCTGTTGCTGCTGTCCACTGATGCTCATACTAAAGATCCCCAATGCCCTACAGGCCAGTTACGTCAAAGCTGGTGGGATTTAAACTCCTCTGAAGCAGAGCCCAGAGCCCAGGGCATTTCTTGTGCTTCTCAACAGCCTGACCTGTACACACCAGCCATATCGGGGAGGAGCTGGAGAAACGCAGGTCACAGTGAAGACACCATGAGGGGCAGACCAGACAACCTCACAGTGTCGTTTGTAATGTCCCATCCAGCCATGACTCACAAGACCCCCTGCACTGGGTGCGGCAGGACCCCAGCAGTGGTGAGAGATAGCTCAACTCCTCTCTCAACTTACTTTAATGGCCTCGTGGGGTGGCTTATGGCACTTGTGCCCGGTGTCTTGAAGTTGGTAGGAGGGACCATGACCAGCAGGGTCTGTCTACGTGCAAGAGGCAGCTCTTTGGCCAGAAGAGGACTTCCAGGCAGCGGCCGACGGGGGGGCTGGTGTTTTGGGACGACCTAGGATCACAAAGTGTATAAGAAGAGAACATAACTTTAGAGGAGCACCTGTGACCTCCTACAAACCTCTTTCTCCTGCTGCAGAGCTGAGGTGCTTCAAAGCATGTACCACCACCACCCAAACTACCTTAAAATACTATTATCTAATGAGCTTTCTTCACCATTGCAGTGGATTCATCTCTTAGGATGGCTTGACAGCTCCTCAATGGTGCCCAACCCAAGAGAGCCACAGACAGCCAAAAAATGGAATTTCTATGAGTCTGGCAGGAAAGCTCAGTCAACCAGCAACGCTCACCAGCGGGGTCCTCACGGGGCTGCAGGGAAGAGGTTTCTTTGGAGGTGGCAACTTTGCCTGGGAGACGACTGCTTTGGTGGGGACCATGGGTGATTTGCTAACTGGTGGAGGTGGCCTGGCAGGCTTGGGGTCTCTCGAGCGTGGAGGGATGGAGTGAGGAGCTGGGCGAAGAGGGTGGACAACATTGACAGGTTGGGAGCCAGGCTGGTGAGTGTTGGGTTTGGGCGGGAATGCAGTCCGTGGTGCCTGCAGGGATGAGAAAAGCAGAAGTATGAAGGAAAATCCTAGGTGTGTTTTCCTGGGTGCTGAAAAGCTGATGTCCCCTCAAGGTCTGGGTGCGGGAGAACTGCAGGAGAAGCACTGAGTATTTATTCTGTTTTCTGGGACCCCCACATTTACCATCCTGCCCAAAAGCTGAACACATCTCTAAGCATATGAGAGCACACAGGGCTAAGAAAGGTGCTGGGCTTAGATCTGGACCAGGGCCAGCTCTGATGAATCCATACTGGATTTCCACCAGACTGAATTAAAGAGATGGGAGACATCATCCGTTCTGCTCTTCTCTCAGCCACTGCGGCTGCGCTCAAAATCCCCAAATTCTACCTAAATTCAGCCCTGGGGTTGACTTACCCTCCCGAGGTCACCACAGCTGACAAAACCAGCAGCAGAAACATCTTCTTCCTCAGAGACCCAGCACAAAGTCTCCAGCAGGATTGCAAAGCCCCTGCTGAGCTTTGCCATGGTGATGGGCCATGTCCCGGTGGAGCTTCCTGGCAATCACCAGGGTCTTTTTGAACAGGCAGAGCTCAGCAGACTCACTTTTAGGAGGGATTTGTACTAGCGGCCAAGGGCTCACAGTGTAGACACAACACAAAACCACCATGGAGCACTGGTTGTTTGCCCCTTTGCTACAGGGAGATGTGATCACCCACAAGGGTGATTCCTAGAGCAGGAAAGCAGACCTGGAAGGTGAGTTTTTACTTACTTTATTAGTGTGGTTGGAGGTGGAGATACTTCGCAAGGTGAAAGCAGCTTTGGGCTGGCCACTGGTTGACTTTCGACTGATGGATTTGTTCCTGCCCAGGATCAAAAATATAAATCACAGATGGCAAAATAAAGCAACCGGTTTTGCAACAGCTGCCTCCCGAAATGCTGCACATCAGCGAGATCCCGTCTCCATTAACAGATTGCTAACAGACAGTCTTGCAGTGCTGGGTGAGCAGGGATGACAAGTCTGTCTTGAGATAATGAGGGTAATGAAGGAGGTTGTTTGGTTCTGAGTTTTTTTCTCAAATTATTGCAAGAGCTCTGAAATAATGAGAAAAACTGCAGGGGAAATAATGAGAATATCTAAATTCAGCACTACTTTAGCGCCTTTCCAGCTCCCGCAGCCTGCGAGGAGCAGATGGCAAGAAAGCTCCTCGGTACTAGGCCACCTTCATCATCACTCTCTGGGGTTGTCCCGTCCTCTGCTCAGGGGAGAGCTGAGAGCCACAGAGTGTCCCAGGAGAGAGCTTTTCATGTCTCAAGCAGGTCTCACACCAGTTTGAAACAGGCCCTGTGCACCACCAGCTCCCTCAAAACAGTTCCTACCACGCTGGATGCTGCCAGTAGCAAGAAAACAAGGATCTCAAGAAAATAAGGTTTCAGGATCTCACTGGGTCCTCAAGAGAGATGAGATTTAGGATGCATCACGCACCTATATGTCTCCCGGCTCCTCCTCCTCATCTCCTTTATCCATCTATTGAGCAGCGAGTTCTCCCGCCGGTAGCAAAAGTACATGATCATCATCAGGGCGGGGAGGAAGAGCAGGAAGATGAGCAGGAGGGTTATTAAGATGGCTTCGTGATCTGGCAAGGAAAGCACAAAGATGAGTGCAGGGCTGGGAGAGGCAGCAGCCTCTGTCTTCACTCAGTGGTAACATCAGTTCCATCTGCCCATCCTCGGCCACCCAGGCTAGAGATGTCATTGCTGATCACGCCTCCGAAAAGGGAGCAAAAATCAGGTGGTTTCTGATAAAAATGGGTGGCCACCAGGCAACCAGAGCTGGGAACAGGCTGTGAGTCTGCCTGAACAGACCCAACCCAGCGCATTTGGGAGCAGAGCTGTCAGCACCTCTATCACCCTGTCTCCCCTTCTCGTAGCATCGCTCCAGCCCCACCAGCGTCACAAGGCACCAGGTGAGAAGTCGTGACTCACTGTCGCGCTGCACAGGGCCACTGTCCACGCTGCCACCCAAGCCTGGCTTTTCGCAGTAGGGAGGAGCCCAGCCAGCATCGCAGTGGCAGTTCTTGTTGCTGTTGCAGACCTGCAGAGAGAGAAGGAGGGTTGAAGACCACAAGGGATTTATGGAAACGATGGTTTATGTGGGATGAGAGCAGATAGCCAATGGCAGGAGTCTGGGCTGAAGGAGCTTAACCCCTGCAAATATGCAGTCCTTGAACATCAGTTGGATCGTGCCTGTGTTGCCCTTAAATCTGTGATCAGGAGGTACAGAGATATTTTCTTGCAGATACTTTTATTTCCCTGTTCTTTGCAGAAACCTTGAAGACAAGTATCTTGCACCTTCAGTTTTCACACCGCTTCACTAGACAAGCCTGATGCCCTTAATACTTTGCGTTAGGCCACAAGATTCTTAAACACTTTCCCCTTGGGCTCTTCCCTTTAAACCATAACATTGTTGTTGCCTTATCCGGCAAAGCCTTGAGTTCTGCCGAGGTCCAACCTTTGTAGCCTTTAAACTTTGGACAAGGGCGGCTCTGTGTATTCATTGAACCACTGCCCTGACTTTTTGCAATCCCTGATGTGTTTCTGACTCTTGTTTTGCTCTCAGAGGGAACGGCACCTGCTTTGAGCTTTAAACACTCTCCAGTTCAAGCTGGACCCTGATCCAAATTTTGCAGATGGTCCTTACATCACGAGTGTTCTTCTTCTAACCTGGACACGGGTAAGCAAAGATCTCAGCTCAGTCTCACCCATCGCTGATGCATGAAAGAGTTACGAAAAGCTGCATTGCAAGGCTCATCCCTGAGGGAGGCACTTGGTTTTGCACAGGAATCTGTGCTCATCTCAGGACCCTGCTGTAGGGCTCAGGCAATTACTCACCCCATGGCCATTGCACCGGGAAACGCACTTTTCCAGCTCAAAAAGGGATGCATTCTGACACCGGCGATCTTTGCAGACCTGAGAGGGAGCCAAGAAGCTGAGGTTAGAGAAAGATCCGTGAGAGAAGGGACAGTCATCTTCTGGCTTCACAGATGGGAGTCCTCTGGAAGGATGTTGTCCGTTGGAAAACACAGGTTGGTTTAATCATATTGTTCCAGGTCAATGCGTTTCACTCCAATTTTCAGTGTAGTCCAGGAAGCCTCTGCCACTCCCCCATCCCGAACAACTCAGCGGAAACCAGTCACCACCACTCCCAAACCCCTCTCCTGACAACCCACCTGGCAGCTCCTGGAGAAGGCATTTCCTATCTGGCCCTAAAACACAGGCACCAGCCAAAAAACCCTGACACTGGATTCAAAACCAGCCATCCTTTCTCATGAAAATATCGACATTTTAGCCTTCCAGCCCAAACTGGGATGAAAATTTCATAATTAAAATGCCAATAGCAAAGGCCACATCTCTGCAGCCAACTCTGCTTGGCGCGCATCCCTGCTACTGGATTGTCCACCAGGCTTCTGCCCTTTCTCAAGCTGAAGTGGCCCTCTGTAAAGCACTTGGAGATGCAGGGGCTGTAAAAGAGCCTAACGCTCAGTTAGCAGCTTCTGCTCAGATCTATCATCTTGATTCTTAACACATCTTTCCCTTAGGAAACAATTTATTCACAGGGGGAAGCCTCATCCATCAAGTCCTGGGGCAATTCTTGTTAGGGTTGCCCCACTATGCATTAAATCAGACAAGAAGCATGGAGGCCACCATGGAAAAGAATTTGGTGGCCTATACACATGCATCTGGTGATGTCTATAAATGCCCCAGCTGAGATGTCACCAGGGCAATGTCTGCAAGCGTGAGAGAAACCATGTCCCATGGTAGCACAGAGAAGAGCCAACATCCACATCAGAACTGGGATAAAAGCCAAGGAGATGATCTCCTGTAGGAGACTCCAGCCCCAGGAAGAGGTACTCACCATCCCATCACCACATTTTGTCCCTGTCTTCACCAGCCCAGGGTCGGAGAGGTCTTCCTCGTCATCCTTTGCGGTGTACATGTAGGTGCCTCGGCACTTCACCTCCCGCCCGTTGAAGCGGATGGTGGTGTCGATGGAGACAGTGTTGGTCCCTTGGGGCTTCTTAGCTGAGCTCTGGCACTGGATCTTGCCACACATAGCATCCCTAGGAGTGGGGCAGAGCCATAGTGAGAGCAGGAGATGTGGGAACCAGCTACTTCACCCTCCCTGTCCCATCACCCTCCCCTTCCCCACTACCTGATGGCTCATCTCCCTATGAATTTGTGGCCATGTTAGGTTGTGAGGGGGGAGGCTCAGCAGTTCAGAATGGACTTAGATAAATCATCTAGCAGGACAGAGAAACGCTGGAGGGAACAGGCCTCTAACAGGTCCCTCTAACATCCCTGGTCTAACTGGGAAGACTGGAGAGCACATCCTCCGTAAATAGCATCTCCTGATGATGCTGTCTTTGATCTTCCCTTCGGGCTGGGCTGGGAGCTGATGCACGGTGGGACAATCTCCCAGCAGTGACAGGGACTGAGCCCAGGAAGGATCTGTCGGCTTCCTCAGGTCCAAAATACAGCTGGCCCAAGGGATGATGCCAAAAGGTTGTGGTAGGAGCCTGCCAGTCCCTTCACGAGAGTGGGCAGTGGGTGTGGGAGGAGGAGATGGAGCACCCATGGGTTCCAGCGCTGCACCCACCTCTTGTCACATTTTACGTAGCGCCCTTGGCTGTCTTTGCCACAGTTGCCGTAGGTGTTGCCAGCCATGTTCACGTCCTGGAAACAGGCATCCGGGGCCGGCCAGGCTCCTGCAGGAAAGATCCCGTGTGGGGTGAGGGAAACAGCCAGCAGGGAGAAATACTGAAACTGGGAGCAGCAGCTGGATGCTCATAGAGAAAACACCATGGAGAAGTCTCCTGGAGGGTGCTGCAGGTGCTGGACCAAGAGCAGCACAAGAGAGGTGAAATTCCCTTTTCCCTGGGGTCTAGCAGAGGATTTTGGCCCCGGGGAGGGATTCCCCTCTGTGACTGCTGCAAGTCTGCTAGGGGCACCCCAAGCGTGCTGGCCTTGGGGGTGACAGCTCCTGGGGGCACTCCCCCCACAGACACAGACCTCAACCCTTGGTGGGGACAGCGCA
>NW_010424039.1:40986-46285 GCF_000710305.1 Buceros rhinoceros silvestris | reverse complement strand
CCCGAGCGCATTTGGCATGGAAGGAGACAGAAGTTGAAGGCGGTTCTGCTCTGTAGTTTGGAGCTCGCTGGCTCCAAGAACCCGGTGGATGTAACCGTGGATGCACTTTTGCCATAATCTGTAGCTAGTCAAAGGGAAGGAGTCATTTTGATGGGCTGGAGGCAGCTGAAGGAATCTGTATGCGTGTTTTCTGTGCTGTGGTAGGTCGAGGGATATGTTTTTACCTTGGGGGTGGAGGTGGAGGGCAAAACCGAGTGCATTTAGGAACAGCAGCACATGAAGGCCTGTGAATTTAGGAGTGATAGGTGAACAGTCTTGTGAGGTAAACACTCAGGTGCGAGAAGGAAGCTGGCTGGTTTCTGAGTGTGGTGGAGGAGGGAGGCTTTGGGTGGTAAACCCATGTACAACTGACAGGCAGCGAGGTGACAGGTTGCTACAAGGTTCTGAATATGTCTTGTATGGTTACACTTAATGTGTGAGCCCTTCGTGTGTAATACAAGTTGGTATGTGGACGGAAAGGCATGCGTGTTCTTACTGCCTGGAGGCTGGTTCCTCCGTCTGCTGCTCACACTGAGAGTGGAGAGAGATGCCTGGCTGCGAGCAGTGCCCGGAGCCCCCGTGTGTGTGTTGAGATGGGCCGGGGCAGCGAGCGAGCGGGCTGTGTCCTGGGCACAGGAGAGGAGCTGTGGATTGGTGTGTCACTGGGCGAAACTGAAAGGCTGGATATTTGTTGTTGGAGTCATGGGATACAAACGGGAAAACATGTAGCAAATGCCAGGTGCTGGGGTCATGGTTTGGAGAAAAGTCTGTGCGGTTCTGCTGTCAGGGCATCAGTGCGCTCTCCCTGCGGGTGTGTTTCTAGGGAATGCCATGTCACGGATCACAGGAACATGAGGGGGCTTGAGGGGATGTTTAGAAGTAGAAATGAATGGCGGAGTCTTTGGAAGGTTTGTGGGCATTTGAAAAGGAGGAGTGGGATTAATTTGTGGGAGTCCTGCACGTACAGGGTGAGGATTATCTTAGGCTATGTTTACATGCGTGTATCTGGGGAACAGTGTTGGTGCAGAAGGGAAACTGGAGCTTTCATACTGCTGAGTTAGTGGAACTCTGGTCTGTGTGTGGAGAGAGGAGGCTGGCGGTTTCGGCTGAGGCTGTAAAAAATTGAAGTGTGGGGGAGGGATGAGGAACAGGATCCAGGGTCCCAGGTGTGTCCTGAGCAGGCAGGAGGCTGTGGGGATCCTTTTCTCCTCTTGGTATGGAGAGGAGTATTTTATAGTACTAATAGCTGATGGAACCTGAGAAAAGTGGATGAAGATGAGGCCGTTTGTGACTGTTATGAACATTATCAGATTAAAGGCGGCTACAGAATAGTCAAGGGGTTTCTGTTACAGGTGTTTTTTATAGTGTTTGTTTTGTTCTGTTTGTTCCACTGTGTAAATCGTCCATTAACTTTAAGGGTAAACTTCTGCTGAAACTAGCACTAGCGTAATGGTATTGACAGGTCAGCAGGTAACTGAAAGCTCTTACTGTGGTGCAGACAACCCCATGTACGTGTGGGCTCAGGGGCTCGAGAGAGTCTGTTCCATAACGCACATAATAAATGGATGTATGTGTACCTTAACACTTCGAGTGCACGTGTCCAGAAGGCAAGAGGTCTTTTGTCCTGGACATATGCTGTGTCTGAGAGAGGGTTATAGCATCAACACTTGAGGGTCAGAGATCTGCGAAATGACAATCGGTGTAGAATGGAGAGCTCTTTGGCTCAGGTGGAAATGAGGGGAAATGGCACTTGTGTATCCCGTGCTCTGAGGTTTGTGATAGTATGTACTGCTTGTTTACACAGCCTCTCCTCTCTTGTTCTGCACAGATATTTAGAGGAGGTTGTTACATAGGATCATGATTTAATTAAGGCACACAACATCAAAATGAGGGAAACACAATTAGTGTAGAATGGAGAGGGCTGTGTAGAAAGTGCAAAGAACCCATTTTTCTTCTGTTGCAGTAGCTGTGAGGTAGTCAGGTGGTGAGGTGGGGAACAAGAGAAATAAAAGAGCAGTCTCATAGTAGTTATCCTGGATAACCCAGTTTCCTTCTTGTCTCTGGTGTGGAATTGTCATCATTCACTTAAACTGCACCAGTGGTGATCGCTGATGTGTGCTTTGGGCTTGCTAAACTTGAGACTCTGTCTTGCAGAAATACAAACCTGTCACAACTGAAATGAAAGCTTGTGAATTCGCTATGTTGAACGTACTCTCTTCAGGTGCTCCGTGCCAAGAGCTAGCACCCTTGGAGGGGGTGATTGAGAGTAGGATTTCTTACATGAATGTGTTGCCTCCATATTACAGAAGGAGAATACTCTCAGGACTCCCATTCGTGGCAGGCCCCGGCGGCCCCATGCCTGTGATGTCCGGAGGTAGAGCAGCGACTCTTTCACGGGCACCCCCTTGCCGTGGGGAAGAGCTTGCGTGCCCTTGTGAGGCTGAGAGCTGCGCTGGTGGTGGCATGTGCCTCCGGTGGGGTCTCCCAAGCCAGACAGGTCTCAACTGAAGGGTCAGACACAGTGTGTCCACGGGCAGGATGGGCTCACTAGCCTTCGGGCAGCCATCCTAGGAGAAGGACAGCTCTGACTCCAAACCCGGGCAGATGGAGCTCGTTTAGCCTTAGTGAGGCATCCATCTAAGAGAAGGACACTCTAACCAAACCTGTGACCCGAGGACTTCCCTGTTATCATCCAAGCTCGCTAGGCCTTGGCAGAT
Source organism: Buceros rhinoceros silvestris (assembly GCF_000710305.1). Classification (NCBI taxonomy): domain Eukaryota; kingdom Metazoa; phylum Chordata; class Aves; order Bucerotiformes; family Bucerotidae; genus Buceros; species Buceros rhinoceros. Next base: position 43,529 of record NW_010424039.1, on the reverse strand, counting down.
GAACCTCAGGTGTAAAGGGTGGAGCCAGTTCCGTGCATGCTGCGCCTCACCTAAAAAACCCACCGTGCAGCCCCGAAGGGTGCACTCATCGCTTGCAGCGAGCGTGGGAAAAGCCCTTCCCAGATCTTCGTTCGTGAAGCCAAGCCATGATGATGATGACAGAAAGAGAAAGGCAATAAAAATCCACACAACTGTGGATGTGAAAATCTGTGTTTGTCAAGTATTTGTATTCTAACAATGGATTTCACTCTTTGGAGTGGGGTTTATGCACAGTGGGGTTTACATGCAGCCAGGGATGGAGTTGTACGTAGAGCAGTGTTCAGAGACTGCTGTCCGTCCTGGATGAAGTAGTCTACAGCACACCTAGCTAAGTGCTGCCACTGTGTTCCTGGGGGGCGGGGTTTTTTTTGTTGCTGTGATTTTTGTTAAATGTTCTTTTTTTTCTTTGGGAAAATAAAGCAAAACAGAACACCTCTGACAATTTAAAATGAACATTTGGCAGTGTCTTGGATCATCGGTCCAGTAGGATGCTTAAATCTGCCACATAGGCGTACTGCTGTAGCTTAGCAAGTGGGGACTAGCTGTCCTCTTCCAGTCAGCACCGGAAGATCGCTAGTTAACCGCTGGTTTTTGCAAGCACAGGCTATTCCGAGTGCAGGGGAAGGCCTTGGTGAAACAATCTGAGCTCTAGACTCCGTGTGTGGATTGTGGAGAGAGCTCACGTATCTTTGTGCCCATAGCTGGGGTTTTTCTCTAGTGTCCGTTTCTTCCTGCCTGTGACCTTAATTGTATCAAGTACGCTCTATTTTTTTGGGTTTGGTGTTTTAATTCTTGCCACCTTGTCCAACAAGCTTTCTCATCTCTGTGAACTCAGTGCTGCACTAGTACTTCTCTTCACTTCCCTGTGAAAATGAAGAAGAATCCTTCAGATCTTGGGCCTTCTATCAACCCAAGGGATTTGATCTGAATATTGGTCTCCATAGTAAATTGGAGGAGAGTAACTGTGATTTCTCTGGAAAAAGTAACATTTTCTGCTCTCTTGGCTCCTTCTCTGTTTGTCTCTTTTCTTTTCATCCTGTGCTTCAGTTGTTTATGCTTGATCATCTTTGAGATTTGGCCTTTAGATGTACAGGGTGTGAACTGTGGCATCTTCCTTCTTGCTGTCTGTTAGCAGTGTGAATACAAGATAAATGTTTTATGAAACCCCTCAAGAGGGGTCTGGTTTAGCCCTAGCCTTCAGCATATCTAGTACGTGTGTAATCTTCAGGGAATTTAATTTCAAAATCTGGACGAGTCATTGCAGATTCTTAATAAAAAAAAAAAAAAGGCCACCCAAACTCAAATAACATCAGACTATAAAAGCCCAGAAAAGGGAAATTGCTTGCATGGATAAGAGATGTTTCCCTGACGCAAGAACAAAATGCTGAGTTTCCAAAAATATCATCAAAACTGTTTTTCTTTAATAGAAGATGTCACAAACTCCTCAGCTCTTTGGCCAATGTCTTTCAGCCTTGGGCGGAAGGAAACTGGCATGGAAAACTTTGGTCAAACTGCCTAAAATTTGGCAAATAAATCTGGTACAGATCTATATCTGTATTGCGTGCTAAAGCCAAGTAAAAATTCTGAAGAGTTAATGTCACTCCAAAACAAAACTGGTCTGAAAAGCTTTGCCTGGGATGGTAAGAAATAACCGAGCCAGTGCAGCTCATTGCAGTTTCTTGAGCCAAGCGGTTCATCTCGTCCCAATCAGCTTCTTCAGATATTATTGGTGTGGTGGGACGTAAGGGTTGCCAGTGATGACAGGTTAAAGGAGTCCTCTGCATCTCAGAAAACCCTGTACTGGGAGAGAAGGCACAAAGATATTTTAACGTATAAAGTGATAGAAGGGAAAAAACCCTCGTGTTTCAGCAGACCACAGCCTTTCTTATAATTCTGGAGGAAGTTTTTCAGGCTCAGGAAAAATAAGTTACCCACAAATTTTTTCATCATGTACCATTGGTTGCTCAATAACATTAATTCGAGGCATCGTTTTATGATGTTACTACATTACTATCTCATGACACAGGTTCTCTGCATCGTTGATGGGAAACAACCATTTCATTGAGCTTTCTTTCAAATAAATAGTTCTTGTAGGTGCTTAAGTCCATTTACACAAGAGTTAACAGGAATTTGGCTCAAAAAAGTATCCCTTAGGGGTGTTTCAGACTAGGCTACTGGAGGGCTTAAGATGGCTCTGTAGCGTGTATGGTAGGGCCCGAGTTCCTGTTCAGTGGTGAAGGAAAGCATCGGTCTTTCTTCACAGCTTTCAGGGGGTTAACGTGTTAACAGAAAATGTCATCCTCAAACATCCTGCCGCTGCGTCTGCACCCCGGTGTAGGAAGTTGACCTTTACTGAATGTAGAGCAAACATGGCTCTGCATTGTTAGTAAATGAATTAATTGTTTTTATCATGGAGGTAATGAAGTAAGGCAATGATGATGTGAGTAGTGACTCTTTACTGTGATTTATTCATACAATACTGCTCTGGCCTGTTCTCACCAGCT
>NW_010424039.1:32004-40845 GCF_000710305.1 Buceros rhinoceros silvestris | reverse complement strand
CCTGCTGAAGCCAGGTTTTATTTGTTTAAAGCTCATGATCTTGTATTTAAATTTTGTATAGCAAAAGGAAAATTGGTGGCTGGAGGGAACAAATCTCAGATGGTGGAACTATTTGTAAAGAACTGATATTTTGATTCAAGTGGAAAATGGAAACAATATTATGTTGGTCCGCTTATTCAAGAACAAACCGTCTCGTTACTGGGCAAGTGGCATAGAGCACATGTTGCTCTTCCTATCACCAGCTACAGCAGAGCCATTGATGTGGCTTTGTGGCTATTGGGTTGTGTTTTTAGTGTTATTTAAAAAGTGTTATAAACCAGTAAATGTAGATGATTCATGAAGTGTGTAGATCTTGAGTTTTTTCAACTGGATTCAGAGAACTTTCCTAGATGCATCCCATGAGCTTTTGGTACTCCTGGTGGTAAAGGGGTGAAGAAAAAGTGGATGAGTGGTGGTACACTGCTGCTACAGTTACTCCAGGAAAAGGAACCCTCAAATTCACAGTGCAGCCCCTCCTCTTCAGGGCTAAAGAGGTGTGTGTTGGCAGCTTCACTCTGTGGGTTCAGTTCCTGCTGCTAGAGACTCTCTTAAATGAATGGGCAGTATCTGCCACATTGGCTGTATTTACATTAGCGAGCAGTTGGTGCTGCCGTTGAAGAAGGTAAGTCAGGCAGACCCGGTGTCCCCCGTGCGTGTACCTCATGGGGCTTTGTTTTAGACTGACTAGTAGCAGCCTGATTCTGTGGGTCGAGTGTACTCCACATGTTACTGGGCATTGGGTGGTGTTCCCAGAGGTTTGGCTGAGGTTAATCTGAGAGATGTTGGATCTTCAGAAGCTGTTTTGGGATGTGAACCAAAGCACAGTGAGTGGAGTGACTCAGATTTACTACGGAAGTGCATTGCTGACCCGGACTATAGTGCTAATACAGGTGTACCAGGTGGGTCTCGAGAATGCGTCTTGGACCATTGCAGAGGGTGTTGAGCTATGCAGGGGTGCTTGATTCTGCCTCCTCCTGCCTCCCAAGTGCAGTTGTCAGGACTACAGAAATTGTCCTACTGCTCTCTGAGTGAGGATTGTTTATCTTAACCAGTAACCGAATCTCTGTTCCCAAATTACCGTCCCTCATTTTGAAATGGTGTGCAGAAAGGACTGGGGTTAAAACTACCAAAATGAATTCTAGAAAGTAGGTCTTTCATGGTTTTATTTCAGTTCAAGAATGAAACTAGCTGTGTGAGCAACAGGTTATGAAGCCTGACTTCCTGTCCCTTTGTGTTCTGTGGTTGGATTTTTCTGGGTGTACTGTATTGTGAGCTCTGACAGTATTTTCATGTGTTTGGGGCAGCGTCTGTCCTGCATGGGAAGTTGCTTCTGGTAACATAGCTGTGCTCTTGCTGCGCTCGTACACAGAGGGCACTAGTCTGGATGACTCTCCCTGATTGGACTGTTTATTGCCACAAAACTCATAGGACCTGATTATCTCTGAATTGTTTACCTTTGTGTTAACTTCTGAATTGTAGCCAATTTCAATAAAACTGGAGGGGAAGGAGAGGTGGAACAGCACACCGTAGCTTGGCTTCCCAAGGTTGTATTTTATTTATTTTCCAGTAGTGCTGTTTCTTGTTTTACTGTCTCTTTAGATTTGCCGCTATTTTAACTCTCCTGGAAGAAATTTAAAAATATTTCTCCCCCACCTCCAACATTTCAGGCAATGCATCTAGAAGTAGGAAATTATGTACCTAATGGCAGCTTCCTAAGAGATGCTAAAAATCTCTCCTAAAACTCTTAAGAGTATCCAACATGCTTATTAAACCAGCTCCAAATATAGACAGGTCTAAAGTTGCCTTTGTAGATTGTAGCCTTTTGTAGTTCCCACTGTAATACAGTGGTACCACATGTGGTAGTTTTGGACAGTGATCCTAGGAGGGAGGTGGATGAAGGTTTTGAAGATGAATGTTGTATTTGGAACCTCTAGGGTAGACTTAGATTGGATTTTGAGGGTGGAGCATTAGAAATTGGAGGGGGCAGGGACTTGTGTTTGCGATCGCCCTTGTGACCTTGAAAAGCTGCTGGAGCTCTAATGTGCTTTGAAACTTTTCAGACCAGAAGTACTGTGCTGAAGCCACGTGGTAGTGCAGGCTGAGTTCTGAGCGCTCTGTCCTCAGTGTATAAAGCTAAAGAAATAGTTCCTTTTGCTTCTATTTTAAGTTGGCCTATGCTCAAAGCACTGACTTCAGAGAACTTCCGTAAAGGTATGAAACGGGAATGCAACACAGATGTTTCTCAGTTTCTTTCTGTCCTTTCTGCTCCTGCTCTCTATTTCGCTAGTATAGTAATACCACGCTTGTTTTACTTGTTGTAGTCCTCAACAGGAACTGCTCAAAAGATACTCTGCATATCAGTTTATGCACAAGGCCTCACTTGGACGAAGCTCTGTCTATCCAAATGGAGCCCCAGTGCTCGATACAGTCAGTTAAGACTCACGGACATCTCACTTTGGGTGTCATCAGTAAAAACTGAAGTGACGCCTCTTAAGGAGGTTAGTAACAATGTCTAATTACAGATGGGGTTTACAGGCATCTTTAGTGAGCGTTACCCAGTCATTGTGGACTGCTACCTATCGGTGTCCCAGACTGACGCCTCAGATGCGATGTTTATCTATTTGCTCGCTTGTCAGGTGTTTTGTATCTTTCCTACTTTTCCAGATGTACTACAGCAAGGGGTTTCTTGTTTTGTTTTTCTTTTCTCTGACATGATGTCTTCCCTGCTCTTTTCCTTACTGATTGCTTACGCTGGTGGAAGAATTTACTGGAATCATCCGAAGTCTAGCTTGTAGTTGATGATGTTGCTCTGAGGAGCACTTTTTCTAAACTAGTAGAAGGTTCTGCTTAAAACTCCCAATACCAGGAGTTTTGTACTTGAGCAAAATGAAAACAATCTCATGAAAACAATAGCTGGAGCTAGGGGGAAGGGGGTGTGTGAAACCTGTTCTCTAAATAAATCCTCTGCAAGTGCACCATGAATCGGAAGTGCTGCTCCAAAGCTAACCGAGAAGTTCATGGGCATTCAGTCATTTAAAAGTTGTTTTAGTAATAGCAAACGCTTGTTTTGTGGGAGGTTTCCCAACCACCCCTCCTTTAGATTCTGTGCATCTCTTAGAGTGTAAGGAAGCTGGAAGCAACTTTCAGATGCCTTTCTCTTTTAATAGCCAGTTGTGGGATCAAGGAGAAGACAAGCATACCGCTTCTGTGGATGGTTACGTTGGAAGGAGAACATTTCGCAGTGTTGGTAGATTCAGAGAGCCGTGTAGCCTCTCCACAGGCAGGCCTTGAGAGCTCATCCGGGTGTTATAAATGGTAAAAGCTATAGTTGAACATTTTCCTATGTCTTAAAGTTGAAATAATAATTGGGTTTTTGTGTGACGTGGAAGAAAACCATTGTTGGGGCTCTGCCACAGTGGCGTTGCTGTTTGGTATCCTGCTTTCATATCATAGTTAACAACAGAATTTAGTTTTCCATTTGATTTGCCATGTCTGTGCTTCTAAATGTTTTATTGCTGTGTTTGAGTGTAAGAGTGATGGCGGTTAAGAGCTGTTGAAGATCCATGTCTAGCCTGTAATCCAGTAGGATGACTTCTCACTTCCTTAACTAGAATGTACCAATCATGAGCAATTCTAGGCCAGAGAAGAACCTCTCCAAAATATTTAATGAACTCAAAATAGTAGCTGTTGTTAACCATGATGGCTTACTATGTGGTTTTGACTATTGTTACAGTCTTGTTTTAGTTTAAAGGAAAAAAAGGAATGCTGTCAACTTAAAAATGCCTACTTTTGGAGGGAGGGGGATAAGGTTACAGATGGTCAAAATGATTTCTGATTTTTTTTTTTTTTTTTTTTTTTTTTTAACATGAAGTGAAACGGAGTTTGACTTAGGGAGTCAAAGGGGAAAAAATAAAATTCCAGTATAGTTCAGGAGTCTTGAAATGAGTGTGTGCACTGTTGTTGCCAGTAGCAGGTAATGGATTTTGACATGGTCAGAAAACTGGTACTGGGAAAAGTAATCTGAAATGGTATTTTTCTAATCCTGTTACAGATTTATATTTGTGAAATATTTTCCCTAAAAAATACTGTATATTTTCTGATATATTTAATGACTGTGCTCGTCTCAGTCTGGAGTTTTCCATTTTTCTCGATCTGTTCAGAGGGAAAGTTGGGCTCCATCTAGGAAAAGTACTAGTCCATTACTACTAGAAGTGCTTTTTTCTCACTGTGTTGTTTTGCCCAGGGTTACCAGATTCAAATGTGTTTTGTATAAACAAACACTTGGGGTAGCAATTCCATAAGCAGGTTTTTTGTTTTTTTTTTTTTTTTGAAAGGCGTGCTAAGGTTTGTTCAGACTTGAAGCTGGTTTCAAGCTTCACAGAGAATCCGAAAACTCCTTGCTATGTCTCTCCATTTTGTCCCTTCTTCCATAGAACTTGTTTGTTTGGTTACTGAAGCACTGATTAAAACAAGCTCCTGTACACAAAGCAGACGTGACAGCTTAGACATGTCATGAATTGTCAGATTTGTGCTTGAGGCCCTTCTAAAGTAAGTGGTAGTCCTGGAACACTCTGCTGGAATCTCCATCACCCTTTTCTGCTACTTCTCGTTTTGTTTTTTTAGTAATCGTCTTAAGCTATCACTAGTATTAAAAGAATCAGAGAACCTGGGCTGCCTGTGAGCAAACTTTCTTCTGCACAGTTTATTTTGTTCCAATTTTAGAACCGTTGATTCTTTCCACTTAGTGTTTATCCTGTCCTTTCCTTGGGTCAAAGTCGGATACTGTTACTGTTAGGAGAGAGGCTGAAGTGAGGCAGGAGGGGAAATGAAAAGTAGTGTTCATGGTAAAGGAAGAAAACTACTTCAGTTCTTTAGCAAGCGTTATAATAAATTCGCAGAGAACTTAAGCTAATCCAGAGAATACCTGAGCAGGCACAGCACACTATTCATCGAGAAGTGATCCTCCTTGTTCTCTTACCACAGGGTTCTGTTTTCTGTTCATCATGTGAAAGACTTGTTTCATCAGCAGATATGCAACCTTTTACTCCTGAGTTCTGCTGTCTGCTACTAGCCTGCTGGAAGTACTTGCCTTTCAGAGGTATTGTGACTCTCTGATACCCGTAGTAAAAACCCGGTTTACCCGTTGGGTAAAAACCAACAAGCCACTGACATCTGCATTGCTGGGTGAGATGGAGAGGAGCTTCTGTGTATTGGTCTTCATTCTCTCCCCTTATTTTTGTTTATGTGTGGTTTCTCTGACCTCATTTTCTCCTCTTGTGTCCATTCTTAAGAAGGTGTGTTGGGAGTGTGAGGGAGAGACTGGCGGAAGACTTAGTGCTTTTTCATGAACTGTGAAAAATAGTGTTTTGGTTTTTTCCGCCTTGAACTGTGTAAAAAGTCCTGCAGGTAGAGGAAAACTTAGTGCATGGCATGATCTATTCTTATTATGGGTTTAAGGTGTCATGGAACTGGTAGACTCGCATCACTGTCGCTGAGGAAGCAGATTCCTAGAAGGTTTTTGGGTGACTGAAAGGATGTACTTGGACTAAACTGCCATGTTCGGAGAAGCAGAAGAAAATTAGAATGGACTGATGTGATCCAGAATAACTTTTCTGTTAAGAGGGGGGGGAAAGCAATAAAGTTTGTCTGGTTCAGCTGCCGAAGGGTAGTGCCTTAAAAACCCTAGAGACAGGTCAAAGGTAAACCCAGCACAGCTGAAGTAGTAACTGCATGTAATTCAGTTCAAGCTGAGTTTTTGATTCCAAATTTCTTCTGTGTTGGTTTCTAGCCAGTCAATCTTATGCTGCCTCAGTGAGGGTGCTGGGCACTGGCTGCATCTGCTTCCTCTGTCAGCTGGGCGCTGCTGTTACATTTTTGGAGCGGTGTAAAAACAATGGATGTACCATCTATGAAGCCGGCTCACTTAATATACACAATAGAGCTTGGGGTTTGTCTCTTTGTTATGGGGAGTTCATCCCTCTACCCCAACAGCTTTCTGCTGCATGCCGCCTAGCTGGTGAGCATGTGGGGTTGGTTCCTCCTTTTCGTTCAAAGTCCTTAGAATTGTTTGATTTTTCACCACTTTTCAATGTTGATACAGTACAGAAAAGAGAGTTCCTGTTAGGCCTCTGCATGCACCCAGGCGTTTGCTTCTGGAACCCTCTCATAATTGAGTGCTTCATTAAGGAAGAGGTTCTCATATAATTACCAAAATACGTTAGTGATGCTGCGTTTCTGCACTTCTTCTGCCTCTGACCATGTGCTTCTCTTCCGCCTCTTGCTGATTCCTGGCTGTGTCTCATCTCATGGTGAGAGAGTTATGTGGTGTGTGTATGTTGGGTATCTGCTGAGGTTAATTTTCTTTTAGCTTGCTACATGAGGATATGAGAGCAAGGACTTACTAACATTGGTTCTTAACAGTAATGGTTTGGATAACCGATGATCTGTCTTGTGTCTAAATTTCCTTGGAAGGTTACTGCTGATGAAGAGACAACCATACTGGAAGTCACGTAACTGTGACAGTGTGTGTTAGCAGTGCCACCAGCCACGCTGCAATCCTAAAGTAAAAGAACCTGCAATTAAATGTTGATATTAAATCCTTGATTATAACTAAATTAAAAGTGCCCATCTCCTCATCTGGATTTTCCCCCAGTACATAGCCTGCTACAGATGTTGATACAGCTCTCTTCACAGCAGTTGTTCTGGTTTAATTAAATACCAGCACTTGCTGACAGGAGTGTCATTATTCTGTAGGCACAAGACAGTACAACAGAAACCAAAACTTTTCATAGAAGGTCCTGTGCGAGTCAAGCTGTTTTTTCTGTGCTTTTTTCACGTTTGCGAATTAGGGGATAGCAGGACTGCCTCTGCTCATCTGCTGTGGTCTTGGTATTGTTCACTGCCGAATGCGGGGCTGGAGGATCTTATCTACCCCCTGCTTCAAGCATAAGTTTTGGGGAACTGCAAAGGGGCTGAAGTATTTCGGGTGAAACATGCATAATCTCATCATTGGTAGAGACTAGATTTTGCAGTTGTGTGTCAGGCACTGACTTTTTTTTGTGTCCAGGAGTTCCTGAATTTGTACAAGTTCGAGGTCTTAGTGAAGTGGATTTTCTCTCTTGTCTGGGAGAAGTTCAAACTATCTGAAAAGGTGTAAGCGATCTGAATGTCAGAAATTGTTTCTAACGGGGATAATGAAAGATATTTAAGTTTCCTTGGCCATTTGCTATTCTTTCGCTCTCTCTTCCCTTTCTCAGCCACTTGTTTCTATAATAAATGTGGTGGAGTTAGGAACACCGAGTGTTTCCTTTTATAACCTCTACTGTTATTTTCTTGTTGCCAGACACCTTGAAAATTAGCTAGAGATCCAGTTGCTTGATTGCTGTGTCCGCTAGTAGAGACCTGCTTATTTTTATGCCTGGAATTCTTGTGTTTAGGTGTTCAGCTCCAGGAAAGCCTGGCTCCTGTATTAGTCCAATATTAGCTACTGGGAAGAAAATTAACTCTACCCCAGCCCAAAAAAGCACAGTGTGCCAGACTTTTCCCTTCTCTCCACACTCTAAATATATACGTGTGTGCAGAAGTGTGCGCGGGCTCGCTCTCTGCCATGTGGTTGTACATATTGTATATATTGCTGCTTTGGAAGTGGATTGGCTGACACACCATCTGTGAAGGTGGTACATACTGACAGTGGGAGGTTTTTGGCAAGTAGTGGCCATCAAATGGTACAGCTTAGCTTGCTTCATGCTTTCTAACAAGTGAAGGGCATTCACAGGAGCTTGTGCTGCATTCCCTTAGACACGTAGGAACTTCTTGACTAACTTGGCCCCTTCCAGTGGCTCGTGTTTTATTAGTTCCAGGCTAGAAGCTGTTACTAAGCAGTTCTAGTTTTTATTGAATACTGTGTTGAACTAGAAAAGAAATTGTTGAATTCTTCCATCTTACGGCTTTCAGACTCGCAGGCTCTTCTTCTTTATTCACCCCTAATATAAAAGGAAGAGTCTTTAAAGTGAATCTTTGTCTGAAGGACAAAGATCTGGAAGAAATTTTTACTTTTGTGTTACATTCAAGGCAAGACTTCGAAAATTGTCCATGATCAGATGACAGAAAGCATGAATACTGAGGCTTCCAAAGGGATATTCTTTCTGAGATCTTGGCTTCTTGCATATTCTACTATTGCTGCAGAATGTTATATTTATTATTACATACTTCTGCATGATTCTGTGGAAATACACTAATGATCAGAAGCATCTAAGCTAGTTGTGGCTGTGCTCCCTAACTAAAATAGTCACACAGGTTGCCAGTTGAAACTCATGTTTACTCTGCAAAGCTGCCTTTGGTGTAGCATAGGTGTTCCTGCTTCTGAAACTGATACACTAAGTTGCATGACAGAAAATGGAATGTCTCACTGAATGGACAGTGTCTTAGTAACTGGTTTTGGTTTACTTTAAAGTCATGTCTTGAGCTGCTTGTATTTTCTCTGTGAATGCACTATTATAGCTCTTGAATGACATTTCCAGTCAACTTCAAAATAATTCAAAATATTTCGAAGTAACTGGTGCTCAGAGGGCAGGCTTGCTGGTTTTGGGAGAAATGGTAGGTGCTTTTCTGACAAAAAAGCCATAACTTCAAGCATATATATAGTTGTCATCTATCTGCAAGTGGGAGCACCAATCAAGTGGTAAGAGCCATTAATGTCTTTCAGGAGAGTGATACCAGTGCCTGCAGCTTCCAGACACAGCTAAACAAAATGCATGGTAATGTTCGTTGTGTCATTCCCACGCCAGTCCCAGTGAAGAGCGG
>NW_010424039.1:29270-31867 GCF_000710305.1 Buceros rhinoceros silvestris | reverse complement strand
GAGGAGGTAACAAGGACTAGGGGAATAAAACCTGTAGCAGAGAAAGTGAAATTCCCTCCAGTGGGACCAGTCTTGGGGACAATGTTGATGGACTGTCCTGTGACTGGGCTAGCAGCATGTTTATGGCGCTCAAAGGGAGGAACTGAAAAAGCGGTGGGAGGAGTGGAGAGGCACATAGCTGTCCCTTGCCGAGACGATGGTTTGTGTGAGAAGAGGCATACAAGGCCATGGTATCCAGCCATAGAACCAGGTGGTGGAGACAGTCACGTGGAGTCACTCAGCAGGATGTAAAAGATGTTTTGGGGACTGGAAGGCACAAGTAGCACTTTTTAATGCTGGCTGCTGGTTGTCGAATGCAAGCTCTTCAGTCCGAGAGTGGCGGGGGCCTACCGAGATGGACACCCGTTCTGCTGAATTCAGCACCTATCGGGGGCTCAGATCAGCAGTCCTCTTTTCATGTACCTGTTTCTAATTTGTGGTGACTGTGTGGTTCTGGTTTTTATATAGTAGGTTTTACTGAATTATCTGTGTAATCCCCAAGCTGAATGTCTACTTTTCTTTTTAAACTGCTACATTCATCAGATTCTTTCAGTTGTTGTTCTGCAAAAGCCTGAAATTAAGAGTATTCCTTTGTGTGCCTTGATTTATTTTTTTTATGGATACCTACTCTGATTCAGACAGTTTGTTAAACCTAGTACAGAACAGATGCAAGTTGAGCTTTACACGTAGTAAAGTGGTAAGGCTGAGTTCGAGCTTTGGCATATAGAAATAATTTAAAATTTTGACATGTTGTCTCTAAAATTGGGATGACAGAGTAGGGTGTCTGCCCCCTTGCTACAGCTAATGTGGTTTTTTACGCATCTTCGTGCTAAGATGTTCCCATCACCATTCGGTCCAGCAAGGGCGTGTCTGGCAGCCAGCAGTATTACGGGAGCAGCAACCTTTGGTGGAGCTGGTCTCTTAATCTGTGTTATCCAAATTTGCCTGCAGCTGATGTCTGACCTGATGAGTAGCATAAAATGAATGTTGAATTATTAACGTGCTTGCTTCCCGGAAACCTTTTTGCTGTCAAGTCTGTGTAGACCTATCGTTACTGCATTGACTGCTTGTAATGCCCTGAAGCGCCCTCTCTAATGCTGATTTCTTGAAAACTGGCATGGTCTTCTTGCATGTTAGTTTTAACATTCCTCTTGGTAAAATTGCCCTTTGAATTTTTGCAGGTATAGCTCGACACATACTGTGACACTTGCGTAGTGGGCACATTAAACCAGTTTTTGCTGTATAGATAGACCTGGAACGTCAGCGTTGAAATACATATTGCAAATCAAGAGTTTAAACTGTATTGATTAAAAGTGAGTCCAAGTGATTTACTGTGAACTGAAGTTGCAGCACTAATTGGACAAAACTTTGAGTATTTACGCTTGCAAGTTGCCAAATGGCTGCTGCTTGCCAAGTGCTCCTCTTTTAGATGACAAGTGAAGCAATTCAGATATCCACGTGTCCAGGCAACGACACTGGAGACTGCTGCCGGGAAGAAAGGTAATGGGAGTTTGCTTCACTCTGCAGTTCCTAGAGAGAATAATTTTTTTTAATGAGACTTCAGACTTCTTAAGAGAAGTATCTCTAGCCTGATGGAAAAGCAGAGTATGCTGGGGAAGTGCAGGGGGGAGTCCTGTGATCCGAAACCTTCTGTAGCAAACTATGGATGGAATAGTACGTATCAGGTGATGAGAGGTGTATTGATCCTCACTCAGTACGGGAGTATATCCTCACATATCCTTAAAGATGCAAGAGATCTGTGCCTTACTTGAAATGAGCCAAATCAGATCAGCGGGGTAGCTTTAGGAAGGTGATAACTCTGTGTTAGCAATAAGGGAGCGATTTTCTCAGCAAATTGGCCCTCTTAAAAATTATGTCTTGCTTCTCTTCCTACTAATACTGTACTGTTACTGAAGGAACTTTGTTGGTAGGTAGAAAAAAATCTTAACATGGAATTGACTAAGGAGGGAAAAAAGAAAACATTCTCAAACTGTAACTGAGACGTAAAAATAACTACGTATTTTAACAATTCCTATTTGGAGCCTTCAGTTCCTGTATCATTTAAAGGAGTTCTTTTGGAAGATTGAGTGTGTGTAGGCTGTTAGTTGACATAACAGATGCTTGAATTAGCTCTTCCCAAGTTGTGCGCTTTGCAGTAAACATGAACATGCCTATAGCCTAGAAAGTGGTAATATTTGGCGGCTTGTAGTACCGGCCTTCTTATGTTACTGATCCAAATGTGTTGGAGATTTTATCATGGTGTAGAATGACCTTTTTTCACATTTAATTTTAACTCCTTTTTTTGTATAAATGTAGCAAGTGGTGATGTAGTGAAAACCCCCACAAGTGTTCCAAGTGGTGTGGCAGAGAATTTTTGCCGCTTTTAACTGTACAGGAACATCAGCAGTGTCCAAGTTTTTTCATCTGCTGCGATGGCTCAGTTTTAGTTCATTTGTATCTGAAGACTTAACTTCAGAAGGTGAGGGACAGCATAAGAACCTTTTTGGAGAGAGGGGAAGTCTTTGTATACAAAAGTATATAGGTATATAATAGAAATA